>NW_015505927.1:652659-710538 GCF_001515645.1 Sinocyclocheilus grahami
ACCTCGGGAAACCCCTTTCGGCAACCAGACAAGGAAGGGAACCCCGCACACAATGCAAGTACCTCCAGATCCTAGCTGAACTGGTGCATTTAATATAAAGTGTAACCTCATTGAGGAACTCAATGCAAGGGTTAATTAAGTGATTGATGGTTGTTTAGGTCTTTGCAATTAGACATATTGCTGTAAACTTGGGATTTCACATTTTCATTCTCTTAAACTAATTATTTCCTCACTTTCTCTCTTTCTACAACTTGTGTGAATGTGTGTGTTAGATTAGTATATATGTCTTAGATTTATCCAATAAAGCCTTATTTATATTGAAAAGAGAAGTATCTTGTGTTTTGTGCTTACAAGTTAATGTCTTAAACTGCCGATCTTGTTACTGTGCTAATAAATAGTGTTTTCACTATACTTTGGATATTAATATTCATTGCATAATTTATGTCATGCGGCTCGTTTGAATCGCTGGCCGTCTCAGTGATCAGCCGTAAAACAGTGAAACAAGTGGGAAACTCAACATTTTCTTTAAGCCCCGATTTTCCGAGTTGGGTGCGTGTCAATGAGAAACATGGCGGAATCGATGGATGCAAGGTCTGTTGATGGTACATTTTTGTTTAAATTGATAGTTTAGTTGTCCTATAAACTTAAATTGGTCATGTTCTTGTTATGCAGCTAGTTAATGAAATCCAAGTTAAAAAAAAAAAATGCAGACCCTGTTGTATTTTCTTGTAATTTATTAAAAGAAGTATATCTTGTGCCGACTAAACTGACTTGACGACCTAATTACGACCTAACATCGTAATTACGACTTGTCAACTCGTAAGTACGAACGTCCCAGGAGGACTTGAACGCAGCAGAAGAGTAGGCAAGCTTCGGGACATACTATCACGTCACACAACTGCGTCTTTAACAGACACTCTGTTGCAAAAATATACGGACCCTGTCACTGTAAACTGGCCTGATAATCATCTTGTCACAGTTAACATCCTCCACATTGCATTTCCTTTAACGTCCTACCATATTGGAGAGAAAAGAAGTAGCACATTGATCTGCCAGTCGTGGGTCTTTCATGCAGAGAACTCTGCTTATATTTCATGCATAATGATGCATTTAAAAAATGAACGACCAAACAGATGTTTATAAAAGTTTACATTGCTGTTGCAGATGAAATATAACACAGATAACATTAAATAATTATTTTTTTACCAGCTTAAATGTTGAATATTACTAACTCAAACCCCTTTTTCTAAGCGTCTCTACCTAACCGCCGGTTGCGCACATCTGCCATGTTTGTAGTTTTTAACGCGTTTTATTCGTGTTTGCAGTTCTGGACAGAATCCTTCACCAAAGCGCAATGAATTGTGGGCAATATTAGCCATTAGAGTGTGTAGAGATCCACACTTCAAAAATCGACCAGAAATAGTAGACCATCCGCTGACTTTTGGCATTCTATTTTTAACATGATGCTTTGGGACACACTTATTCTAATCTAACATACTATTTAGGATGGATAGTATCAACATTGAGACGCAGGGCTTGTTTTGCTCCAGAATGAATGTATTTGTTTAAACGAATCAGTTGAGGGGTGATTCAATGACACAATGGCTCACACATAAAGACACTTGTCGCCATCTACTGGCTACTCAAAATTCCAACCTGTTATGTAGGCTACATGAAATTCAGTTCTCCATAATACATGTTATGCTTGAAAACAAATTAAGGTTTACCGTGTGAATGTGTGGTTTCAGAGAAGTCTCAGGGTTGGTGTGAAAGACTTTACACTCACATTCATAGTCACACTCACAGTAGTTCTGTCCACGCGTGTGGCGAAATGATGAGAAGCCTCAAACCAGGTTATTTACAGGTAAACATGGCAGTGATATATGAGTTCCATCTTACACACTTACGACTCTATTCCACATTATTATAGATCACCTCCTCCCGATTCACATTGGCCTGTCAGCTATGACGATAAAAAATGAGGCACACCAAAATAAAACAAACCACAAAAATCCACATATTCCAGTCAGCTATAACTGTAACAAATGTGGTGTGCTAGGAACACAGTCTTGATCCACAGTGAAAAATTTTAAAATACTGCCAACAATATGTTCCTCCTGTCTTTAGCTCACTTTGTCTTTTTCTTGCATAGTGTGGAAACTCAGATGAGGAGCCTTTTATAATAATGACAGTTCTGAGACGACAGCTGTTATCAGGGTTGTTGATTTGTGGCTATAATGGTGAGTATTGCTATCCACAAGCCAGTGTTCACTTTGACAATATGTATGAGCATTTTTCTTACAGATAATCACAGCAGTTCATCTCATACCAGTATACAAAAACAAACCCTGTACAGTCCTGCATGAAATGACCATGTCATTTTCATGTTTTACTGTTATCAAAGTAATATATTTTTGGACATTACTAAAAGTATTATTATTATTATTATTTGAGTTAGTAAATAAAATAAAGATGATTAGAGTACATTTTTCTATTTCAAAATGTCACATTTGATTTAACACATTACTTGCCATTTATGTTGTGTTATTAATTGTAAAATGCACTAGCAATTTCTGATAAAATTGTACACCATGTTCAGTGTAGATATTCTTTAAAATTCCTTCCAATCTCACACTATATTAATATTTCAATCAAACAATACCATGGTATTTTTTAAAGTGTTTTTCTAAGTGCATTTTTCTTGTCAGGCCCACAAGTAGCTCAGTAGTGTCAAATAAGTCAATATATATATATATATATATATATATATATATGTGTAATTATTCATGTGATTTCTTTTTTTCTTAGTAATTGCTAGTTTGAAAAGCTTTTAAAAGACTAAAAAGGTTAGTCCTCCTTTCCTTTATATGTGTTTGATCTCTACAAATAAGCCTTTCAGTGCTGGTCTGACTAATTACCCAGTCAGGTCTAATTCACAGTTGAGGTGGGTGTGTGGCGGCCCCTTTCAGTCATTGTCCTCACATGAATATGAATTGACAGCTGAAGGAAGGTTGAAATGAAACATACCTCATTGCGACTGACTGTGCTGGAGATGAGAGGTGAGGAGCTCAGAGAAACATGCAGCGACACCAGAGCCATTCATTATTCCAGCAGTGCTTGTCCTAATGTTTTCTTCTGCAAAATTTGAGGAGAGCAGCCATTAGTCAGCATATTCTCCATGAGAGGGCCTGATTCTCTCCCTTTTGCTGACAGCCTGATGATGTCACATCACTGTAGTGATGTGCTGTACACCAAACATGGCTCTGGTAATATTTTAACAAGGACAATCTAATAAGGGAAACATTGCTTGAACATATGGGTTTGGACATCCATGCATAGAATCTGCATGGATGATTTATATGGTAAATCAGTGTGATTTATATGGTTTAAATCACACTGTAAGATTGATTGTCTGAATCTGACGCAAGTGATTCCATTAAGGGACATACAAGAAAACATCTGTCACGACTCGCATGTCTTCTAACAACTTCAACCTTAGTGGAAATATTATTATTTAAAAATCACTTCTAGTGTTTGCCCCTATTTCTTGTTTTATTTTGTTAATATATTCCATTCAAATTTCAAAGATTGGATTTGGTAAGATTTTTTTTTAAAGAAGTTCAAATTCAAACCTTACTGACCCCAAGCTTTTGAATGGTAGTGTATTTATCTTATAGGGCCTGTATAGGCTTATATGTGCATACTGTACATACATATATGCATACTAACATATCTCCAAAAACACCTTAGGTAGTTTTAGCACATCTTATTTTAAACCTGAGCCATTCAGAACTGATTTTCAATCCCAGAAACCCCCTGGAGCACTTGACAGCAACAGAAGCATCTGGTGACGGCGCACCAGAAATCCCAGTAGCCAACAAAGACAGTGGCTGCGCTTTAGGGTCTATCGCCATGCCAACCATGTCTTTCCAGGATTATCTCAGCATCTGGGTTGGTTTACTCACATGGAGGCAATCCTCTCTATTAATCCACACAAGCTGAGCTAACCAAAGGTTAAAGAGCCAACCGCAAATTCACAGATGGCGTTCCCTATTAGACCAACAGTATGCTGATTCATAAACCAATTTTGAAAATGGCCTTTTGGTTAACGCACATGTCCCGACACAATGAGCTGTGCTGCTCGGCTTTCAACGTGTCTTCATCCTGCTACCTATCATTTCCTGTCTTCTCTCTTCCGTCTGCAACATTATAGAGGGAAAAAAGGCAAAAAAAAGAACCAGTTCATAAAAGTATGTTCTACACAAATCTGACTGTACTGGCCGTGCTGAATATTTGTTGTTGCGTGCAACCAGTAAGGACAGTTCAACAGAAAGATGTGTTGTCGGCTCCCAGTGTGTCTCTTTCGTTACATCCAATTCAGACTGCAAGCACAACTCAGCTAAAACATAATTTCCTTTGCTGTGACGCTGTAGATTCAGTAGCAGCACAGCTGAGTGATGCAGGAGCCACAGTCAGAGTATTTTAGTGCAACATTTCATCCTTATGTAGACATGAACCAGTAATAAAACCTAATCTCATGAGAATAATTCAGTGATACTTTGTGTGAGATGCTGTGCTTGTCTCTCACATTTTTATTCCAGAAGATCTGCAGTAACGTGTCAGAGTCCATCCCAGAGGAGCAAATCAAAATAATATGTACAAGAGAGAAATAAAGAGAGAAGATCAGATGGATGGTCAGGAACAATACACTGTCCATCTCTAAAGGTATATATAGATAATTCATATAAAAAATGATGGGTGGAAAATTAGAAGCCCAAGCTAGAGTTTGAAAAACTCACTAGCGATGGATACTGTACTTTGCCACATAAATGTTATAAAAAAGGAAAATATGAAAGGAATAAACAGAAGCTGACATTCAAAGTTTTTGGTGAGGATCACTGCGGTGTCTTTGGCATCACTATGTATCAGTTTCACTCAAATCACATCACTGTCTTGTATGCTCATCTGCGGTTGGCCACTTCATAAATAAATCATAAATAAATAAATAAGAGCATATAAAACAGCTGAAAGCACTGCGGGATCCAGCCTGCGATGTTTACCAGCCTGATGACTCAAACTGACTCTGACATTTATGTTTGTTAAGGAAAATATATGTGTGTTTATGCGAGGGGAAGTTAATTGTGCCTCTGCAGAGTCCAGTAATAAGCATAAACTTAGAGAAAATGCAATTGGAAAAATTTTGTAATAAGTGTACAGTAAGTATCTGTGTGTGTTTGTGTATGAAACTGTTTATATTTTCATGTGAACTCTGCATTAGCACTCCCCTACATCATCAGTCACAGTAATGAAATTCCTGTGGTCTCAATTTCTCATGCACATCTGTATAACTGTGCTGGCCACATGGTTGCTCTGTTTTTAATTGTCTATTTTATTTATTGTTGATAAGGCCTAATAATGTGTCATCGAGAGAATGAATGTGTAGCTTTTTTCAAAAAACTCTGGCCCAATACTGCCCCCAACTGGAGACATTACACACCATGACTACTCATCTACAGACTAAACTTCTAGATGAGATGAACTGGAAGAGGGAAAAGAAAGTCTGTTAAAACTCTGAGATCTGGATCATATGTGTGACGCTAAATAACAGTCAAACATCGTCATACAGCAGTAGTGCCTCATGTGGTGAGTATACAAGGAGATATTCACTACAAAAAAGGTCCAATTTCAGATATCTAATAGTTTTGCGCTTAATTTAACTAATGTATTCCTCATACAACTGTTTGAAGCCAAAAGAAAGACACACCTTTGTACGTTGCAATATTGCTCTATCCATAATATTGAACCAGGAGAGAAATATGCACAGATTAAACACTGTTTACAAGCAAAAACAGTTCTGAACATGTTGGTGGATTTTTGTGAGAGGACAACGGGAGATGGATTTTTTCACTAGAGGAAGCGTTACTATGGGTTTTGGACTCATATTATGGCCAGAAGCATAAGGTTTAAATAAAAAAATTCCTTAATGATGGATTATTTATTTATTTATGTATTTATTCTTATTACAAACACACAGTTTCTTGCTTCAAACAACGTTAATTGATGGATTGTGTGGTTTTTATCAGCTGTTTGGATTCTCATTCTGATGGCACCCATTCACTGCAGAGGATCAACTGATGAGCAAGTGATGCACAGTACAGTAATGCTTCTCTGTTCAGATGAAGAAACAAACTCATTTACATCGTGGATGGCCTGAGGCTGAGTATTTTTTAAAGCAAATGTTCATTTTAAGTGAACTGTTTCTTTAAATAGAATTGGATATAGAATCCAAGTGTTGTTGTTTTTTTGGCACAAGTATCTCCGGAGCTGTACAGGTCTCCCAGCATTCCCCACAGGATGAAAATAAACCTTGCGTTCACAGTATCTCTGCAAAACACTTCCAAAAAGGTCTGTTTTTCCCTTTTATCACAGAGATTGTGCATGTTCATAAACAACAGAAGTGCATATACACACATTCTGTGTGCATTTCAGAAGATGAGGACGTGGCACTACAACAAAGCAGTGGGTTACAGCACGCAGACTGTGTTAATTGAGCCCATCACTACTCTGAGACCAACCTCCATGACATTTCTCTCTTTTTAGACACATTTCAAACCTATCTTTGTGCTTTTTGTAAATGTACCCTATAACACTGTCCTAACCAGACTTCCAGCAATAAGTAATTTGTCAGTCCTAACTGAGTGTGGCATTGCTGCACGACATGACAACCACAGCCAATCATATTTTACTGTTTTATATAACTTTTATAATTGTGTTTTAAGTATTTAGATTTTTTGTAAGACTCAATCACGATGCTGCCATATGATAAGATATATAAATTACCAAAAAAGTTTGGCTTCGGTAAAATTAATTAATGCTTTTGAAAGACGTCTCTTATGCTCACAAGGCTGCATTTATTTGATCAAAATATGGTAACAACAGCAATATTGTGAGATATTATGACAATTTAAAATGTCTGTTTTCTATCGTAATATATTTTAAAATATTATTTATTTCTGCCATGGCAAAGCTGAATCTTCAGCATCATTAATCCAGTCTTCGGAGTCACATGATCCTTCAGAAATCATTCTAATATGCTAATTTGCTGCTCAAGATGCATTTCTCATTTTTATCAATGTTGAAAACATTTAGGCTGCTTAATATTTTTTTTTGTAGATGAATAGAGCTTTCACAAGAACAGCAAGTTGTAACAATTTGAAAATCTTTACCATCACTTTTGATCAATTTAATGTGTTTAATGCATAGATAGATAGATAAATACAGGTAGATGATTGACAGCTAGATAGTCAGCAGATAGCAGGGTGCCGTAATGCCAAAATGCACATAAAATGTAAACATGAGGACAAATTAGGCTTTTTTGTATCATATTTAATCATAATTCACTAAAAATGTTAAAAACAGAGAATGTTTACAGTCCAAAGATCAAGGCTGTTCATATTGATACAAGGAGGATCTAAAACTTTGGTCCAGGTAGATATGTTGGTCTGTATAATTTTTTAGCTCTTCCTAACCGTCCAATGCGTTGGTAATATATATGATCTCTTCAATTTTTATTTGCATAATTAAAAAATATATATTTTTTCTCCATCAGTTCGGTGTATGTGAGGTGATGGACTGATATGAACTGGAGGAGAGAGCTGGTAATGATGCTCCCGCTGAGTGCCTGGACAAGGTCCACCCCGCCCCCAACTCCTACCTCACTTTTGCCTGCATCCTGGTGTTGATTTACTTATTATGGGCTCTTTCTCCTTCATTCCACTGTCATTGAATCCTGATTAGATCAAGCTTGGATCGCTTTGGACAGTTAGCATCGATGAGTCCATCTATCACGTGATGTCCATTAGCTGTGGATCGCTACAGCCATCTATTGCCTGAGGTTCTAACACCCATGACCCTCATCTCCTTGACCTCTTCCCTCTCGCATTCCGCCTCTCTCAGACGTTGTCAGTGTATCTTTCTAACCCCCCCCCACTCACTCACCCACCCACCCCCTACAATCTGTGGCAAGCAAAGTCAAAACCGCAGCTCCAGGGGAGTAAAACCTCTTCTTCTCTCTCTCCCCTTCTTTTTTTCCACTGTCTTTTATCGGCGACGACTGAGTGGCAGCCAATCATGGGCTCAATCCCGCTGCCACAATCTCCCTGACACTCAAAAAGAGAAAGAGAGAGGGAGAAATGTGTGTGAAAGGAAAAATAATACACAGGCAGATCAAAAAGGAGACATAATGCAGGTAAAAAGAGAAGTAGAAATCAAAAAGCGTTTAAGACAAAGGGACTAGAATAAAAAGAGAGAGCAGTCAGACATCTGTCTCTCTCTCTGTCTCTCTCTGTCTCTCTCTCTGACACAGTAAGCTTCAGGACAGTGTTCAGTCTTGCAGCGAAAACTGACAGGGAAGGTGACAAGCGTGGAGCTTATGCTAAGGAGATATAGAAGTGTGTCGAAAACACAGCAGAAAACAATGGAGTATAGGTAAAACTCTCTCACTCTCTCTGTGTGTGTGTGTGTCTCTTTCTCTCTCTCTCTCTATCTCTCATCTGTCCCTCCCTCTCCAGCTCTGTTGCTCTTGTGCTCTCTCGGTCCCCCACTTTAGCTCAGACGGATGAAGAGAGTCCGGAAAGAGAGCAGCCATGTACATAATTTTCTCTCTCGCTTGCTAAATCTAAAGGTTATCATTAAGACAGATGTGCCCTGCAGAGTGGTTGCCGTGGAGATCATTTTACACTGGAGGAACTATTTGATTAAAGAGTGGCTAAGACGGATTTAAAGCAACTGAGAAAGACGTGGCAAAAGCAAAAAGAGTGTGAGTAGACGGCTGATTCGTTTCTTTTGCAGGTGATTTCAGAAAATGCGTCTAGGACCCAAAGAGAGGGTTTGGTCTCTTTTGTGAATATTTCACTGCACATTAATTTTCAAGGACCTACTGAATGGGATTTATCAAGTTTCAGTAAAGTGAGTTTATATTGTGAGGAATTGAGAGGGAATTCCTGGCTAGAAACTGTTTGAACTGTTTCTCGTGCTGTTGAATTTAATCTCTAGACATTTGAAGTCACGGTTACCTGTGAGAAGTCAGATTTAGAGGTGCGTTGTTTTCTACTTTTAAATTATTTTTAATATTTTTGCCAATATGGAGGTAAAGTTTGTTGTTTAAGATCAAATGGAGAATTATTGTTGGTTATGATTAAATAACTTTGATTAAAACTGTTTTGCTACAACCATATAAGATTGTTCTAGGTGCATATAACATAAATATTATAAATTTAGACCGCAAACGATGTGTCTAAAAACTTCAAATGGGCTGGCAGAGCTGCTCTGCGGTAATTTTATTTGACAAACGCTCTGTTATGAATCCTGCAATTATACAAATGCTTTTGCTTGATTCTGATAAGCAGATTATTGCCTTGACCTGTGTGTCATCTGGCAGCTATTTTACTGGCTGCCTCAGTTTGAAGATAAACGATGTACGTGAGTGTGTGTGAGTGTGCGTGTGTGTGCAGGAGAAAGAGAGAGAGACAAGCAGGAATATTTCATAAATATGTATTGCATTTGGACACAGCACGAGTCTACCCTGCTGCTCATGCCTAATCACTCACTACCTCTCACTGTTTCTTTCACACACACATACACACACACACACACACACACACACACACACACACACACACACTCACACACGCATGCACACACACACACACACACACACACACACACACACATAAACACTAGGATATGCTACTTCTAAATACAGCCGATCAACTGGATCTTGGTATCGGAAGCCATTAGTGAGTGTTAATTATTGTCCAATACAAATTAACCTCTAAAGTGCTCGTTGCATTTCTGCTTTCTAAATTAGGCACACTAATAGCATCTCTTTCAATGCAAAACGATTCACTTGGAAACTCGCACAAAAGCCTGTGAATAGAAGATCTGTCACTGACAGCACACACATTTAGGAGACGATTGTCTAGAGAGAGACATTTACAGGCTTATGAAACACTTTTTGTTTCTGTTTTATACAGATTCTTCTTCTGGAAACATAATCTATATGCAAGAATAAATCACATAAAATCTCAATATTTTCTTAAATTGAATGCAAAAGGAGACCTTTCCTAAAGTCTCCTGGTTTCCACATTTTTTCCCAGTTGAGAAAAACAACTTCCAAAGGAGATCATTATGATATCTCATCAATGTCTCAAACTTTGCTCATATTTGTGATATTCCAAGGTCAAATTTCAATATGAATATGGATCTGAAATTCTGAGCTACTATATTTATGATAATTGTATAGCTCTATATTTTGCCTGCATGTCAATACATAAAACATAAAACTGAGAATCTCCTGAGCACATTTAGGAAAGAACATTAATTTGGGAATCAAGCTTTATTTCTGATTATGATATATATACAGTCAGAAATAAAACTTGATTCATTGGTATTGGATTAATTGAATTGGTATTGGTTTGGTATTATATATATTAAAATCTCTCTCTCTCTCTCTCTCTCTCTCTCTCTCTATATATATATATATATATATATCACTTTCTAAATAAAAACTGTCCTGCAATAACATCAAATTTATATTAGCCTGAAAATGAACGTAAACAGCCAATCAGAATCCAATTCCTATGTCATGCCTTCAGTGAAAATCTATTAGCATATATTTTCAGCATTTTAGGCTGAAGACACATGATACACACAGGGAAACCGAGCGAGACACAGATAGAGAACTTCAGTGTTATCTGAGAGAGAGTTAGCTCCACCAAGTGGCTCAAAATTCAGTGCTTAGCAGCAATGAAGCCCAGTCTTCATCATGGTTGATCTTCAATCATTTTAAACACTCTCATCCAGATTCCACAAGCCCCAGCCCTAAATTTCAACTGAAGGAAGGCCTCTGCTACAGTAAATGTTACAAAAAACAAACTCTAAGTCCATCTTTATCTGACCGTGGCAGAGAGTTTGATGCCCTGCGAATAATCTGGACAGACCGAGAGGCTGCTTCGATTGTCAGAAATCAGACAGGCCCCGGGCAATATTTCAATCATTTAGAGAGTATGCAGTCTATATATTATTAAGCGATTTGTTCGTCCTGTTTCCAGAAGTGAAGTTCTCCTGTCAAACTTATAACCTGAATGAAGTCTCCATCCTTTAACGCTTGAGATGTCAAGGTCACGAAAACGAGAAGCGGCAAAAAACTTTCCCCAGCCATAATAAGCACGACAAATGCACAGACACAAGACTCCGTATCCCACATATGGCTCCAGACATCCATCAGAACACAGTCAGGTGTGGACAGACATAACCCATTTTCCCTAAATGATCCGTGTCTGATATGGTCTTAGAGGGAATATACTGAGGAGAAAAAGAGGAGTGTGTTTGGAGGCAGATAGCATGAGTGAACGAAGCTGTGTTGAACTCTGGCAGATGTATTCCCCAAAGACAACGCTGCCCCAGACTGCTTTTATAAACCTCGGGAGAAATATAGCAGTACCTTGCAGACAGGACTACGGCAATTACATAGAAAGTCTTCGGCAGGTCTGTGTTCACCAGAGCGGTCTGATCCTGCAGACTTGAGCTGTATATCACTGTCAATCAAGTCTGCAAATTACAAAACTTGAACTTTGTCGTCCGTTTGCAAAATGCCGCTCACAAAATGTTTTCAGTGTCACACCGATCAACGGGGTCAGACGTGTTGTTTTTTTCCAGTAGGACAACTCACCGTCCTCTCTGCCAATTAATTCATAATTATGTAGCATTACCTCATTATGCCTTGACTAGCATGTCTACATACGCCTAAATTCACATATACACACTAATTAGATGCTCTTAATAGGACAAGTGAGAAGATTCTTCCTCCTCGCTCCACTCCCTCACACTTCCTCCGTTCCTCCCCCCTATGGTATCGTGGATCCTCCCTTACTGCCGCACATAAACAAGTTTTTAATGCACTAATCAAAGTGAGATAGTTAAGTGACAGCCCTAAACATCTGGCAAGATAGCTTTTCTTTGTTGTATAGTAGCAGGCGAAATAAAAATAATAAAAAAAAGATTTGCTTAATAGGCATGCTGTAGCAAAGATTAATATCCAGAATGCTATTAAAACCTCAAGGACAGCCTTGAATGATAATTAGAAAATGCAATCATAAGAATCACCACACAAAAATTGGTGCACACAATTTTTGTATTTTTTTTTCTTCTCCAGAACGTTCTTGACATTGCAGTGGAAAGGCTAAGAGTGCATGATAACAATAGTTTTTTTTTAAATATATATATATATATATTATATATCTGGGTTTCTGGCACCCTGTGAGTCCAGCAGTCATTATAGAAACACAAATCTCCTGTCTGGACCTTTTCACAAGCTACATCCTCTCACATCTGTAGTGTTAACATCTTCCCAATTGAGCTGGAAATATACAGCGTCTCTCTCTCCATTATTATGTTGTGAAAACTTGCAAAAATCTTGTACAGCGTGTGAACTCAAATCGCCATGCTTAATGAAAACAAAAGCACCCTGAGGAGGAGAACGCCAATTCTTAAACAATGCTCATGAACAATCAGAACCACAAATTGTTTGTTACTTTAGCATACGCAACAAATATACAGTATGTGTGGATACGTTTTTTGATGTCTTAAATCTCTCACTTCTCAGGGGTTTTTTTGGTCTCAAGTTGTAATCTCAACATTTTAAACTGTGCTTGGATTTTGCAATAAAACACATTTCTTCAGAAATCAAAATATCTGAGCTATGCTGTCTACATTTCTCATTTCTTTATTCTATTACTTCATGTTAACACCACATTTGTGGCTAACAAAAAAAAATGAAAAAAAGAAGTGTACTGGGGCATAACTCTCTTGAGAACTCCATAAAAACCACAACATTTGAACATCAGTGGAAAATCAGTTTGTAGACAGCATTCATGAACAATTTGAACCAGAAATGTTTAGAAGAGATCTCATTTTTTTTAAAACTGTGCTCAGATTAGTCAATATACCAAAGTTTGCTAAATAAATAAACAAAAATGACATCACATTATTCTAAAAGCTATGCTTTTGAAAAAAATATGATAGCTATGCTATCTACATTTTATTGTATAGCTCACCTACTGTATTCAATAATTGTCTACTTAGTGGCTGTTAATTTCTTTTATGAGATTTAAGGAAAATCCATCTGAAACATAACTGAGAACTCTATTAAAGAAGAATGTCAATTCTTAAACAGCATTTATGGATTGGAGGATTGGATTTTGAATTGGAGCCAAAATTAAGTTTAGCAGACTTTAGGAAACTTTGAAAATACATACCAAAAATACAATGATACAAATCTCTTACTTCTCAGAAATTTTTTTTTCATAGGTAAAAAGTTAAGATACCAAATTCTGCAATAGACAAAATTATCTGTGCTGATTTCCACACACATTTGATATCTCTATTATTGTACTGTATGTGCACAGTTGTCTATTTGTGGCTATTTATTTCTTCTGTGGGATCCTAGGAGAACCATACAATACAAATAAATGATACTTGAATGAAACATAACTGACAATTCTATTAAATCTCCTGAGCTAAAGTGAGCAACCGTAGACAGCATTCATTGATTGGAACCACAATTCATTTTAACAGACTGCAGGAAAATACATAAGATAAATATATAAATAATAAGCATATAAAAGGATAAAAATCTCCTGCTTCTCAGATTTTATTTTTCTCCCGAGGAAATGTTAAGTCTGCAATGGGCTACATTATATGTGCTGCTATCCACATTTATTTTATAGCTCTGTACATTTACTCAATGTGAGCAATTTGTGGCTATCTTTATTTCTCCTAAGCAATTTTAGGAGAAACATCTAAGATAAAATTGGTAGTTATATGACACATCACTGAGAACTCTATTAAATCATGAAAGAGCAAACTCTGAGAGGGGAGCACCAGCTTAATCTTTTTTTTGAAAGAGCGTGCAATAAACATGCATGAATCAGAACTAATTTTTATGACTCTTTTGTCCACGCTCGCCCTTGAGCTAAGACCATAGATGGAAAACGTGTCATAGAAACATTAAATCAATCAAGTCGGTCGTGGACCATGACACTGACAGATGGATATTTCTCTGGATCTGTCCGTCAAGGTCACGCCAGAGACTTGAACAGGTTTTTCTATGCCAGCTGCTGATTGCATGCTCCTGAATGATCAGAACGACCCTTACTCCAAAATTAAATGTGGCCGGCGCTAGACACAGACCGTCTCAGTTCGTGCCAATGTGTGATTCATACCGGATGTGAAAGACTCTTGTGAAAATAAAAATCATGATTAATTCATAATGACCTTCTGAATGTCAAAGTTCTGCCCTACTAGCTAACCCTGGACTGCATTGAAACGTACAGTATGTCTGAATGGAAGATTGGCCACAAAAGACCTCCATTGCTGGGGCTGACAAAATTCATTACTCGCATTGGCAAAGCCAGTGATTCCACAAATTAGAGTAGTCTGCACACTTTCAAACGCTGCCTAGTGAATAATTCCTAACTTCATCCATATCTCATTAAGTAAATTATTTGATTTGTATTCACAAGACAGTGTTCATTTAAATGCTTAACTTCAGTCACATCAAATAGAACCAGAGCCCTAATTTGCTCTTAGACAAAGAAAGGATTCGCTTTGTTCGCTGAGATGGCCTTGCTGACACCGTGTGTGTTTTATTTCTTTCTTCCCCCTTTCCCAAGCCTCCCCTTCTTTTCTTTTCTTTGATTCAGATCGTTAAACAAAAACGCCACAACATTATGAATCTGCTCCTCGTTTGCTCACGAGACCCCTGGAGACGTTTGCCGTAATGAATGCCTGTCAGACTAACTTGGCTCCTTGGCCTTTTCCTGCAGACTTCTGGAAAATGGGCTTTCGTCAAATGAGGGAAGAAAGATTTATTAGGATTAACTTCCAAAAGCCAATAAATTATGCATACATCCTCCAAATTACCTATCAGAACTAGTCCTGGAGGAGAGACTGTTGAGCAGCTGCCTTTGCTTCTTTTATGCTAGTTTGTGTTATAAAAGTGGAAGTCCTCAGCATTTTGAGTTTGCTATCGACTTTTTGGCCATTGCTGCATTTTGGGGGTAACCACAAATCTACAGTATGCAGAGTGAGGAAAGTAAATGTTTAGAGACGTTCAGGCTCATGAAGTTTTAATCAATTAGAGACCACCGAGAGACTGCTGTGTGCTAAAATTTGAGTCACTTAATCCTTTGCGATCAATCAATATTAACGATTCGTTTTCTAGTTAGCCAACACGATTTTAGTCAGCTAACACAAATTTACAGAGTGCCGTTGTCGTCTGTGGCACTCTGCTCTGAGGTAATTTAGCAAACACGTAGCTTTCTGCTGATATTGTGTTGAAATGATTTCTTAATGATCTTTTTCTATTCGTCACAGGCCCCAAGAAGACATAATTTAGGAGAATTAAGGATAAGATGCCCCATTTTTTCGCTCCTACCATTCAGCAGTATCTTCAACGCAGAGCTCTGTTTCTTAATTGATTCCTTATCAAGGACTCTCCAGGAGTGATCGGATACAATGATAATCAATCAACTTACTTTCCTCCTGTTGTTCTGCTTGCTGGGATGGAGCGGTGCACTGATCTGGCCTGTGCCTGGAATTAGCACGTCGGATCGGGATGGACAGACTCTACACCGCACTAAACGAGGATGGATGTGGAATAGTTTCTTTCTCTTAGAGGAGTGGACGGGAACTGGAAAGCAGTATGTTGGAAAGGTAAGGGCTGGTACTCTTGAAAAAAGTTTCTTTCTTTCCTTGTTTTTTTTTTACAGTAACTGTAAGAAAGTGCATGTCCTCATCTTTTTGTACAGTTCAAAGTTTTTCAAACATTACATACTTTCAGAGTGAACCATGCATAAGTGCAGATTGTTTTTTTTACCCCTTACCCCTTACCCCTTACACAGTTGTTCGGACATAGATCCATGATTATAATACCATGGTATTCTTTCAAATACCTTGCAGTTAGGGTACAAATACATACAGATGAGTATGTAATAAAATAGTGCCATGAAATATATCAAAATAGCATGCTTTTCCATCTATATCCATCTTTTTTTAAGGGCTATTTTACATTTTTAGCACAACAAAAATGTGCATATAAAAAGTGCATTCCAAGACTTGTGGAAGTTCCTTCTAGTAGGTCTTGGGTTCGATTCCAAGGGAATGCATGGACTGATAAAATATATACATTTAATGCAATGGATTAGAGCATTTGCGAAATGTATAAATGGGAATCAAACCTATGACCATGTGGTTGCTAGCATCATGCTCTACCAGTGAGCTACTGTACAGTATAATATGAGCAATTACAGTCATTTTGACCATTAACACACAACACAAACAAGCACAAGGGTCAGTTACAAACATGAATCACAAACATCAAATGAACCCATACCTAACGGATAATGCTTTCAGCATGATAGCTAATGATGTATTAGAACAAAATCAATGTGAATGTAGGCTATTAGAATGAATCGATGTGTGGGATACAAAGTGCCATAATAACCCTCTTTATATTAATGACCACATCCTGATGTTCCAAAACTGATATGCTTGTGTGGGTTTAATTCAAAGGCTTACATTATAACCGTGACCTGATGATAACAGCTGATGTCCCGGCTTTCAACATGCACGAATCATGCATGTTTTTAGCCAAGATCAAGTCAGGACACAAATCAGTTGAGAGACAAACCTCTATGTGCCATTTGCTGAAAGGTGGGCCTACCAGTACAATATGATTCGGTTCAAATAAAAAAAGCATAAAGATCAGAGCGGAGCACTTGTCAAGCCACTGGCGTCAGATGGCAGAGACAGCAGCAGTTACACCCCCGGTGCATGCGAGAAGGGGGTCGGCCAATTTTATGTCAGAAGCTTTCATC
The DNA here is from genome assembly GCF_001515645.1 of Sinocyclocheilus grahami. Lineage (NCBI taxonomy): Eukaryota > Metazoa > Chordata > Actinopteri > Cypriniformes > Cyprinidae > Sinocyclocheilus > Sinocyclocheilus grahami. The sequence continues at coordinate 669,597 of NW_015505927.1, forward strand.
ATTGCATTCATCTTCTAAATGTAAACGTGTGATAGGTTTGGGGTGGAGAGAGGAGTGGTAGCACAGACAGATCGAAATCTCTTCCTCTTATGGTGCAGGGTTGTTTTTGTGGGGAATAATGCAAGAAAAGAAACGTGTGCAACAGAAAGGCGAGCAGGCAAGAGTGGGTAAGGAGAAAACAATAAATCAATCAAAAACTAGAATGAGATTCCGCCCTCATAGCATTGCATTTTACGTGACAAGGCAACAAAACAGCGCTGACTGCGATGAGTCCGTCGGTTGAGGAAGTGTCAGACTCAGCAGTGTCCTGGCCTCCTTCCCAGAGCTTTGATGCTTCTCTCTTTTCTCCTTCTATTGCTCCCTCTTTTTCTGGCTGCTGTGTTTCTCTGGCATGACAGCAATCACATGCTTTTGGCCCGCTTCTCTTCTACCGTCCACTCTCGTTCCCAATTAAAGTGCTAGAAAGACACAGGGTTCCCATAAATACTGTAGGAGGGCAAGGGAGAACGAAACACCCACATGCTGGTTCGGGGAGACCACTGTGGAGCAACTATTCCATCCATTTCCCCCCATTTCTTACTAGTGTGTGTGTGGGTGACGTGCGAGAACTTGCGTAGCCCAATAGACGGGTACTTAGAGCCCCAGCGAGAAGCCATCAAAGCCATTGATGGTTCTCCTCATAAAGATAATTCAGCAACCTTTACAGAGCCTTGTGGGATGCCATATTTATGTCTATCAAAGCAAGGCCTCCACTGGCCCCTGACATAGACAAGCCCTAAAAGAGGATTTATTTTCCAGTGTGGAGCCAGAAATAATCCATAAAATGGGAAGAATATTTCCAATAAAACAACTGTGCTCTCACCGCTTGCTTCATGGCTCTTTTTCTACTGTGTAGTCTATAGGCATTCACAAATTATATCTATATCGTACAGCTAAACTGTGCTTTCGATTAATAAGCTACAGTTTGAAGCAGTTCAACAGTCAAGCTAATAATTATAGTAGTTCAACAGTCAAGCTAGTAATAATTATATTATTCATAAAAAAAAAAAAAACTTAGTTCATAATAGTTGAATCAGTTAATTTTAATGAATGGTCTGAATTAAACGATTACCTAACATTAATCAGTGCTTCATAAAAAAAGATAGTAGTTTTAGGAGGATGTGTTTGATTATTAGCTCAATCTCATTAAATTTGACAAAAAAAAATATATTTTGCTTTGGTAAATCACTACCCATTGGAAAATAACTCGTGTGAAATCTAATGAATGTTGTAATGTCAAAACTTGTAGTTAGTTGCAGATACTAGGATGTTTGAAACCCTAAAAGTCTAAAATACTCCCATCACTGCAACAGGGATGAATATAAAAGTGAGAAATTGAATATTGGCACTTATGTTCTACAAAGCAAATACACTATAATTTATAATTCAGTTAGTCTATGATATGTGAAAACAGCTTCTGCTTTGAATTAATATGAAGCCGCATCAGGCAGAAATGCAAAACAAACAGGATTAAAGAGACAGTTTTCTAAATGTAATTTTGTGATGACTCAAGCTTAAAACCACTGGGAAATCTTTCAAATTTTAACAGCACACACCACTATATTTATAAAAAACTCACAATCCAGAAACATCTTACTGGCCATCCACTGGTCATTATAACTGCTCAGGTGCCGTGGCCCAGTTTTTCTTTTTTAATAAATCTGCAAAAATGTCAACAATTCTGTGTTTTTCTGTCAATATGGGGTGCTGTGTGTACATTAATGAGGAAAAAAAATGAACTTAAATGATTTTAGCAAATGGCTGCAATATAACAAAGAGTGAAAAATATAAAGGAGTCTGAATACTTTCCGTACCCACTATATATATATATAATACAAATTGATAAAAAAAAAAAGAATGCCATAATCTTGATCATTTTTGCAAGCACTAATAATGGAAAGTTACAGAATGATGGCTCACATTTGAATGTTTAAATATTTAGCACATGTTCATTAGGACTTGTCAGAATTATAAACTCATCTGAGCATGGAGAACCACATCATGAAGTGATAGAGGGGAACCTCATGTTAATATAACAGTTGTAGCACTACTGCAAGTGTCAACTAATTATGTGATGTAGAACAGCAATTGTAAATATTAAATGTTAACTGAGATAACAAATGTATATTCAGAGTATATATCAGAGGCATCGCTGCACCTAGGCTGAAGATCTTTTCTGAATGTAATTTTTTGCAAGTTAAAAAGGTTAGAAGCTATGTGTGGGCAATTAACAGAAAAGGTACAATAAAAGAATCCTTTAAAAAAAAAAAAACAACAGTCATACCAAACATTCAGAACATTTGTAAAAAAAAAAAACACACTAAACATTGATGTTGCATTCGAACAAGTAGATAGTTGTAGATACTTCTCTGAGTAGATACTTCTTTGAGTAAGTACTTTGCAACAATAAATATTATGTTCTATATCTTATGAATGTGTGTAGTAATAATGTAATATGGACGTACTACATTGCCATTCACAAATTTTATCCCGTGGCTTCATGGGATAGTCCATTGGATGCACACTTCAGACTCTCCCTGGAAGTAGTATGTCACCTGGATATTTTTGACTAATGTTTTATAAATACTGTGAATCAGATATGCCACTCTTTTTGCCTACTATATAGTAGGGAAGTATCTTTCTAAAATATATTATAATGCATATAAATATATGTAAAATATATTATAGTGCATATAAATATAAATATGTATATGCACTTACTGCACTTATACTGCAATTATACTGCAATTTAATTTTTTATTCATAATAAAACTATATTTAATAATTAGTTGTATTTTGTCCAAATTTGAACATCTATTTAATTTTTTTATTTTATTTAAACTTGCAACTTGTCATTATTTAATTAACATACGATTGCACCAATATCTGTGTAACACCATAGTTAATAATAATAATAATAATAATAATAATAATAATAATAATAATAATTATTATTATTATTATTATTATTATTATTAATACTGGTACAGGTACATGTATTAATAGTATTAAAACATCAATGGCATCATTGATAGTCAAACTAAACACTGGAAATATAAACCCTGGAAGTAGTATGTCACCTGGATATTTTTGACTAATGTTTTATAAATACTGTGAATCAGATATGCCACTCTTTTTGCCTACTATATAGTAGGGAAGTATCTTTCTAAAATATATTATAATGCATATAAATATATGTAAAATATATTATAGTGCATATAAATATAAATATGTATATGCACTTACTGCACTTATACTGCAATTATACTGCAATTTAATTTTTTATTCATAATAAAACTATATTTAATAATTAGTTGTATTTATTTTGTCCAAATTTGAACATCTATTTAATTTTTTTTTTTTTATTTAAACTTGCAACTTGTCATTATTTAATTAACATACGATTGCACCAATATCTGTGTAACACCATAGTTAATAATAATAATAATAATAATAATAATAATAATAATAATAATAATTATTATTATTATTATTATTATTATTATTAATACTGGTACAGGTACATGTATTAATAGTATTAAAACATCAATGGCATCATTGATAGTCAAACTAAACAATGGAAATATAAACAGTTTTCAATTAATTATGCATTAATGGCTTTGCATTATGATACTGCTCTAATGGGCAAACTCGTTCTCATTATATGTCTAGCAATGGTTCTGATGTATATTATAATACCTCCAATTAAATACTCTGTATACTAATTAACCACACAAAAAAAATAATAAATAAAGAAGAAAATAAATACCCAATTCACATGGTCATGTGATAAAAAGCAAACACGTTGTACAAAAATCTGCAAAGAAACACGCTAAACGAGTTGGATAAAACCTGATAAAGATCTTGCTGATGTTGTTTATTTTTCTTTTTTTCCCCACTCTCTGTCACAGAAAAGTCAGTTCTCACAGGAACCTCCAGCTATCTAAGTATTTGCAGCGCATGTCCTTATCCACTCAAAAGAACCAGCGGAGTCCACAGCCAGCAGAGGAGATTAGATGAGAGAGAGAGAGAGAGAGAGAGAGAAAGAGAGAGAGAGAGAGAGAGAGAGAGAGAGAGAGAGAGAGAGCTTTGCTGAGTTTGGGTTCATGCGCTTTTCAACTCCTCAGAGAGTCTGCATGTGAAGAAATCTATTGTAAACCTCCACGAGTGACAGTAAAAAAGTGCAAAAACTACAGTGCGAACCGCGTGGCTTTATGATTAACGCCGAACAGTGAAACCACAAAAGGGGCGAGCAGGGTAGGGCAAGCAGCGAGAGGAAGATTGTGCCGCAGTGTTTGTGTCGAGTTAGTCAACTTGAATGTGACTCTGTCCTAGTCTGAGTGAGCTCAATATACACACAAAGAAAGAAAGGGTGAGTCCACCTCAAATTAATGACCTAATGAAGCCCGCTGTTGTCGTTAAAGCGTGTTTACCTCAGAGATCAATGCAATGTTTTATGTATACCTTTTAAGCGCGCCTAGACGCTCATCTGACAAATACCAATTAGCCCAGAGAAGCTGGGGTTTGTATTGGCTTTATGCAGTTGTCTGCTTTCACTGCATGTCTTTGTCTCAGATGTCTTTTTATGGATTTCAAACTCACGTCAGTGTGGGCCATGCCAGCACTGAAGGATTTCTTCACAATAAAGGACAGAGAGAGACTAATTATGGTGCTGTCAAGGGATTTTATACATAGCGGAGATGAAAATGGAATCTACATCTTTATATCAGCTTCCTCTAATTACAACAAACATGAAAGTCCTCTGTTTTCCCGGAAATACTCTTTGGAGGTACGCCATGCTTTGTTCTGAAATGAAAGAAAGAGAATTAAACGCAGCTTGATAATGCATGATAAGTGTCAGTGGTGTAGCATACATTGAATGTCTGAAGACCTTTAAGTCATATGCCATTTAAAAACATCAAGGTTGCACAAGGGTAGATTTCAGACTGTGGATTTCAGACTTTTCGGTCTGGTTTAAATGTTAACTCTGCCCTAAACCGTGTCAAATGCTTGATCATTAAGAGGATGCGTTCATGTTGCTATATTCTTATTATTAACTTCTGAAACCTTGTAGTTCACAATCAACACTTATGAAGAATGGTTAGAAATGTAATATCACCTTCTAAACCAGGGCTGTCCAAACTCGGTCCTGGAGGGCCGGTGTCCTGCAGAGTTTAGCTCCAACTTGCCTCAACACACCTGAGTAGAAGTTTCTATGCCTAGTTAGAGCTTGATTAGCTGGTTCAGGTGTGTTTAATTAGGGTTGGAGCTAAACTCTGCAGGACACCGGCCCTCCAGGACCGAGTTTGGACAGCTCTGTTCTAAACTCATGAATTCTGGGGAACCTGCCGTAACTCATCACATAATGGTTTATATTTTTATAATGAATCCTGTTGGCAAAAAGTGAATCATTTTGATCATTTGTAGACCAGCGATTCTTAAATATGTGACCCTGTACCACAAAATAACAGTCTTAAGTCGCTGGGGTAAATTTGTAGCAATAGCCATAAAATACATTGTATGGGTCAAACTTATTGATTTTTATTTTATGCCAAAAATCATTAGGATATTAAGTAAAGACCATGTTCCATGAAGATATTTTGTAAATTTCTTACTAAAAAATATCTATATATTTTATATATTAAAACTTATTTTTTGATTAGTAATATACATTACTAAGAACTTCATTTGGACAACTTTAAAGGTGATTTCTCAATATTTTGATTTTTTTTGCACCCTCAGATTCCAGATTGTCATTGTCCTATCCTAACAATCCATACATCAATGGAAAGCTTATTTGTTCAGCTTTCAGGTGATGTATAAATCTCAATTTCGAAAAATTGACCCTTATGACTGGTTTTGTGGTGCATGGTCACATATAAAGTTTCCAAAAGGGGGGTTTCACAGAAATGCCATGGAAGAACCATGTTGGGTTCCCCAAAGAAACATTCAGTGAACATTTCTTGAGAGAACCATTTTTTTTCTTTAATGATCAGAAGAATCTTTTTCCACTTAAAACACTACTAATAAAAATGAAATTTCTTTATTGACGTCTATGGTTTTCTGAAGAACCTTTAATATCCATGGAACATTTACATTGCACAAAAGGTTCTTTATTGTGGAAATTTTTTTTAGATTATTAGATTGTTCAAAAGTTCTTAAAAATAGCATCACACTCGAGTCTAGAGTCGCTGGCTGTAAATATGTTGAAAATAATTAGATCTTATCCTAAGTTATTTATATCTGCTTTGGCTGTTCTGCATGCTGTGTCCCTCACTCGCTCTGTTACTCAGGAGAATGTGGACCCGTGAGATAGTGCTCACAAACATTTCATTAACTACATGCTAATGACTCGCATGCTAATGTTTGCATAGATTACTGGCTTGGAGCTGAATGCAGAGACGTTTCCCCTTTTCGCTTGCTGCGGCTGACAAATTCTGGATTTATTTATTTGGACTTTTCTGTCATTCTTGTCAGTGACTGTAAACATTGAGGCTTTGTCATCATGTTGCAGGAGGTTGATTAAAAACACGGGCTTCATAAATGCTTCACAGATCAAGTACAGGTCATTTGAGAGACAAAGGCACTTTCATAAAGCATGCATTGTTATATTATTAAGCATTTAATACTGCATTGTGGCCTCTGGTATGCACAGTGATAATTTCATCTATGACAAAACTATATACATGCAACGTGTTCACAAAACCCCAATGGAATAAATGAGTGATCACTTTACATGCACAACAATATTTCAATATTAATCCAAATTTGGTTATATAGTTTGTATCATGTACGTGTCTTATCAACATTATTAATCAATTATGAACATATTATTTGTAATATAGATTTAATTCTGTGCATGTCCATGATACAGTAATTCTAAAATAGTTTTTGAAGCGAGAGGAGATAGATATGAACAGCTAAAGAAATAAATCAATACAAAGATATAAAAAAACATCTTAACAGTCTCATATTTAAAAAAGGTTACTGGCCTACAAATTAATCTGTCACCCTCTTGTCTGCTATCCATAAAAACATGAATGAGTATTAATTATTTGGCTAAAAAAATACTGAAAATGCAGCTTAATAATCAGCAAGAAAGGTCACGTAGGCATATCCCAATAGCTCAATTGCAAATGTTCTTTTTCAAAAAGGATTTCATAACTGGAAAATGGTGTGTGTGCGTGTAATGATTGTAAGACTGATTCATAATGTGATCTGAAATCTACCTAATCACTGATTGGGTTAATGAGCTGAACATAGGCAGAAATTGGGAAATAGCCCAAGGATCCTAATCGCAGACCACACTACGCTTGAATAACTCATACTTAATAATTTATATCCTATACTTTATCTTGTGTTCTGTTCTGAAAACTTCAATTTACATACAGTGTCAGTACAAGGAGCCAGTAAGATTTCGTTTTTTGAAAGAAATTAATACTTTTAATCAGAAATGATGCATCTAATTGGTCAAAAGTGACAGTGAAGGCATTTATAATGCTACAAATATTTATTTTAATTAATATTTACCAATATTGCAGTTTTTACAGTATTTTGATCAAATAAATGTAGCCTTGATGAGCACAAAATACTTATTTAAAAAAATCTAAAATCTTATACACGCAGGTTCAAACTGATTAAATCTATCCATCCAACCATCTGTATTTTTCTGACTGATGTCTGTCAAAGTGCTGGGCAGCCGACTCATCCTAAGTGCACTCCTGCTGTCTGCTATAATTCCCTATAGTTTTAACACCTACTTTTTCAAACAAGTAAAGGTGCTTTTTGTGCCCCTGCACTAAGAAAGAAAAAAAAGAGAAAAGAACTACAGACGTCTGATGTATGCATATATCCACTGACCCACAAACCCCCTGTAGCGACAGAGTCTGCAGTGTCTTCTAGTCACAAATGAATGACAGCGCACACAGTCTTTACAAGATGGGGAAATTACAAACACACGGTACTACATCTGCAGTCATCTAACATACCAAAGCAACAGTTAGTTTTGACTTGACTTAGCAAAGGTTCATCTATTAAGCCTCCCCATTGCACAAGGTTGTAGTGGACAAAGGTTTTTGATATGACCTCACCAAGGGGTTCTAGGGGTTCTTGGCACCTTTATTTCTAAGAGTGCAGGCTAATGGTTGAAGTTCACGAATAAAAATGTGACCAAATAGGTTCAATCGGGCTCTTGAATAGTTAATTGTTTAAACGATTTTAAGCATTGCATTGCTAATGTTAAATGGTCAATATTATAGTTTTGACATCTTTTTGAGAAGATCAAATACTCTGCTTTAGATGCGGTTTCTGAATTAACATGTATTGTACTGTATTACTGTGCACTTACATAAGCATTAAAAAGTTTAGGGTTGGAAAGATGTTTAATGCTTTTGAAAGAAGTGCCTTATCCTCACCAAGACTGCATTTAATTGATCGAAAATACAGTAAAACAGTAATATTGTGAAGTATTCTAACAATTTTGAATAACTCTTTTCTATTTTAATATATTGTAAAAAAAAAGTAATATATTACTGAGATGCAAAGCTGAATGTTCAGCATTATTACTCCAGTGTTCAGTGTCTTCAGTGCCACATGATCCTTCAGAAATCATTCTTGCTATTATCAATGTTGAAAACTGCAGTGACAATTAATATTTTTCAGGATGCTTTGAAGAAAAGAAAATTCAAAAGAACTGCATTTGTTTGAAATAAAATTCTTTGTAACAACGTAAAAATCTTTACTGTCACTTTTGATGAATTTAATGCATCCTTGCTTGATACAAGTATGACCTGATATTGAATCTCAAATGCAGGAACTCAAGCACAGGATATGGACTTATGAAGCTACTACTATGGTGAAGGTTTGCCTCATGAATATTAATTACTTGCATGACTGGGCAGTCTAGAAAGGTTACCAAGCAACGTCAGCACGGCCTAATTAATATTCATGAAATTAACCATCGCCATGTCATAACAACCGCTGACTGGACTGCAAATTTAATGTCCATTGCAGCATTTCAGTCCATCCTGTATCAAAAAAAGGTACTTCATATTTGATCTTCTAATTTTCCACACAAACCCTCAGCTGCATATTTTCGTGCATTTAGAATTCTGAGTAAAATGGGAATTTGTCTCAAATTTGCCACACTGTCTTGAACAACATTGACATAACATGCTCTCAAATTGCTAACGCTGGAGCCATATGTCGCTTTTAACCACTGGAAGAAGAAAAAAACCCAATGTAATCCAATTATATACATTGTGCATCTGCTAATATAGTACTTTTGTCAGATGCCAAGTACAGGCTCTTCAAGATTTATTATATTTCAGTGAAATACCATACAAAAACCTTAAACCAGCTTTTAATAGCACTAGAACAGAGTGCGAAAAATGTGTTGTATCTACCAGGATCTACACACTAACGCTTTCACATGTTGCCAACACAGTTGTTTTATACATATTTCCAAGCTGTTTCTCCAAGATATCGAGTTTTTCTTTTTCATGCAGTGAGATTTGAAGTGTCATCAACAGCTATTGTAATTTAAACTGTGCGGTTATGTCATAAATATGGATATCCGACAATGCTTGACGTCATTCTGGTATCGGATTACTTTTTTTTTGTGAGCGAGCGGTGTATGTTTCTCTTCTCTCTCTCTGTCAGTGGTGACAGCACAATCCCTTGAGACCCGAACGATCAATAGAGTGTGAACCAACTCTGAGACAGGAGTTCACAAAACTAATCAAACTTGTGTTATGTATGTCACCTCTACAGTACACAGCCAATTCTGACATACTGTAAGAGAAATCTCTCTCTAAACTGTGCAGATACACTTGCATAAGATGTTTGAAATAAAATCCAGTACATTTCTAGTCCAGTAAATTAATACATCATCTAAAATAACACTTTTCTCTATAAGATAACAAGGTGGACTATTCTGCTTTTGTGTGTTTTAACAATTGTAAATGCTGTACTGCAATGAACTGTGGTATATCATGCAACTCTAAATTACACTACCGGTGAAAAGTTTGAGGTCAGCAAGTTCCCCTTCAGGACCTCGAGCTGCGTCAAAACGCTACGAGAACGCCTCCAGCGTGACCACGCTCTGAATCACATGTGTAATCAGTCCAATGGATGGGCATGTAACGTTTATTATTATGTATTAGCTCTAAAAAGGGGAATATTTATGACGAATCATAAATGGTTATGATTCATAATAAATATTTAGATTATATCTTCGAATTAACTGTAGCAGAATCAATATTACAATTATTTGATCTGTCCGTCCACCGAGCAGACAATATAATCATTTATCAATTCAAGGAATATTTATTTTCTGGCCACGGAACAATAAACTGTCCTTCTTTGTACAGTGCTAGCAGTAATTCTTAGCCAAATGTAGCAAAGGTTCAAACATTCATTGACTTGGAACTGTGAACAGTAAACAGAAACAATCCGTTGTGAATATATGCGGCGCCGGCCCCGCTTTCGCCGAGGCAGAGCGGCAGCTGTGCTAGTGGGGTTCGCATATGGATCCGGTGGAGGGAATGTAGACGGGCGAGTCCCTATCTTCCTTAACCACAAGATCCAGCGCCCGCTCTCGGGGTTCGGAAGCCCGCGCTGCGGTTCTTTCCCCCCGGTGAGAGGGCTCAACTCTCCGCCTGTCTTCCTCCGAGGAGGTTGATGAGGGCGTCGATGAGATCGCCAGTTGCTCAAACATCATTACACAAGCATATTATGCCTAAAATTATAATATTCGGCGAGAGCTGGCAGTATATTAGGCTGTGTGTTCTTCCCTGCCCACGCTACACTTCGGGTGGGGATACACACAGTTTGAGTGCCGTCTGCTAAAAGTGGGAGCAAACACGCAGAGTCAGCTGACTGCCCGTATTGAGAGCGTTTGTCACTGCGTATGCTTGCTTCAAACATCATTACACAAGCATATTATGCCTAAAATTATAATGAGCAGCTTTACTGTGGAGCGGAGCTGTTGTACAGTCTTCTCGGGAAAAAGAGAGGGCCTGATTTTGCTTTACCCGCTGAACGCTTAGAGTCACAGTGGCGCTCCCAGGCCGAAGGCTTATAGCGGAAGGTGGTTCTGCAGACCGTCATTCGCGCTGGATAGTCTCTGTCTGAAACATCCTGACACCAAAGGCCTATAGGACTTCTGAGGGCCAGCTCCCTCTGGGGAAGAGCGGTGTACACCGCATTACACGGTGCCCATCTCTCCTCAGTGCCCTCAGGAGATTGGTCTGCCAACCCTGCCAGTGTTCCAGGATGCAGCGGTATCCGACGAGCGCTTGTCTCAGTTACCGCCCGGAAATGTAGCGGTGCTAAGAGGCTCACTACCTCCACGGAGGTCTCTAGAGCAGCTAGTACGGCCGTCCCGTGCCGGTTCGCCGCTTCAGGGCACCGAGCTAGCCGTTCTGATTACACCAGAGGTCAGTCTCGAGAGACTGATTCCCTTAGTATGTCACCTGGCGGTGTGGGAGCCCCTGCCAAGCGTGCCTCCTTGGGTCCTGCCCTGAGCAGGCTCTGGTTCTATAAGTCGACTCTTCCTAGCAGATGACGCGGGTCTGAGGACCGTCATTTTTAGAGAAGACTTCAGCTATGAGGGTCCTGATGCTGTGGCTCAGGACCTCGGAGGGCAGGCCCCTCTGGGGAAGAGTGGTGTACACCGCATCACACGGTGCCCGTCTCTCCTCAGTGCCCTCAGAAAATCAGTCTGCCAACCCTGCCGGTGTTCCAGGGCGCAGCGGTCTCCGGCGAGCGCTTCTCTCAGTTACCGCCCGTAAACGTAGCGGTGCTAAGAGGCTCGCAACCTCCACGGAGATCTCTAGAGCAGCTAGTACGGCCGTCCCCTGCCGGTTCGCCGCTTCAGGGCACCCAGCTAGCTGCTCTGATTACACCAGAGGTCAGTCTCGAGAGACTGATTCCCGTAGTAGACTAACGTGTCTCGGTGGGGCCTGCACACTGACATCGAGATGTCGTTCTCGCTCACACGAAAAAGCTGGGGTTAAGACTTAATGCTAAGGAAAGTGTGCTTTCTCCAGTACAGAGATCCACTTATCTGGGCGTGGTGTGGGATTCGACCACGATGTAGGCACGTATGTCTCCTGCTCGGATCGAGTCAATCCTTGTCGCGAGAGTGAGAGAAGGCCGGTCACTCACTGTCAAGCAGTTCCAGACTGCTGGGTCTGATGGCAGCCACGTCCAACGTTGTTACTTTTGGCCTGCTGTACATGAGACCCCTACAGTGGTGGCTTAGGACCAAGGGGTTCTCCCTGAGGGGAAACCCACTTTGCATGCTCAAGGTCACACGGCGGTGCCTACGTGCCTTAGACATGTGAAGGAAACCTTGGTTCTTATGTCAGGGCCTGGTGCTGGGAGCTCCTGGTCGCCGCATATGCTAGCGACAGATGCATCTTTCACCGTTTGGGAGCGGTCATGAGTGGCCGCTCGGTCCGCAGCCTGTGGAGTGGCCGCCATCTCACGTGGCGCATATGTTGACTGGAGATGCTGGCTGTGTTTCTAGCTTCAAAAAAACACTTCCTCCCAGGCCTAAGTGATTGCAATGTGTGGGTGCGCACCAACAACACAGCAGTGGTCTTTTATATATGTGGGGGCAGACATCCTGTCGAGGCAGGGGCCGAGGCCCGGGGAATAGATGTCTCACCCCAAGGGGTGAAGCAGACTTGGAGAGTCTTTGGCCAGGCTCAGGTGGACTTGTTTGCGACTCAGATGATATCGCACGGTCCCCTCTGGTTCTCTCTCTGACTCATCCAGCTCCAGCTCCACTGGGGCTGGATGCCATGGTACAGATGTGGGCGAGGCTTCATCTGTACACCTTTCCCCCGATTGTTCTGCTCCCGGCAGTTCTGGAGAGAGTGCGCTGGAACGAGGTCAGTCGACTGCCAGTAGCCCTGCTCTGGCCGGGCCGAGTATGGTTCTCGGACCTGATTCCTCTCCTCGACGGCACTCCATGGGAGATTCCCGTCAGGAGAGATCTCCTCTCACAGGCGGAGGGCGCGCCCCCGCCCGGCGCTGTGGAATCTGTGGGTGTGGCCTCTGAGGAGGCACAATTCATAGCTTCTGGACTGAACGTCTCCAGGTTACGTATGTAACCATGGTTCCCCGAAGGGAACTAGACGCTGCGTCTCAGGGCCATATTTTCGGCATCCCTGCCAGCGCTTGCTTCACTCCTGAAGCTGATGCCGGTTTCACCACACGTGCTTTTATACTTCCTGGTCACTACGTCACCCCGCCCGTGACGTCTCGCCCATCCATTGGACTGATTACACATGTGATTCAGAGCGTTCCCGTAGCGTTTTGACGCAGCGTCTCGTTCCCTTCGGGGAACCATGGTTACATATACGTAACCTGGAGACAATTTCTTTCCTTTCTGCAAGAAATGTATATCTTTTTCAGAAAGGATGCATTAAATCTATCAAACATGTTAGAAAACATTTTGACTTTAGAGCAGCACAACCCTTTTCAGTACCAAATCAAATCTATTTAAATATTTTTTAACAATATTACTGTTTTTATTGTATTTTGGATCAAGTAAATACAGCTTTGGTGAACATAAGATTCTTGCAAAAAGAAAACAGAAAACAATGCCTGGAAAACAGGGGATGCCTGGACACCTTATGCTTTCAAAACACTAGCAAATATGAAGACCAAAAATGATGACATATATGACCCTCTCTGTTTAATGTGTGCATTATGATCAAGCATAAAAAGAAGGTCTAAGCATAAAAAATGTGTAAAATTGACTCATCAGCTAGCTGATGGGAATTGAGAACCTATCAGGCAGCCACTGGGGAGGCCAGAAAACTCAAAACACAACACAAGTGAAAAAAGCTTTTAGTTGAGAATTTTTCTTGCAGAACACAAGTAGTCCTGTATTTTAATATGAGGGAGTCTCAGCCCCTAATAAAGTCATAATTTACTCACCCTCATGTCATTCCAAACCTTTATGACTTTCTTAGTTCTGTGGAAAAGCAGTCCATTTGATTCACACACTGATTTGTGCAAGGAAAAGAAAGACATTTAGATATTTACTCACTGAAAATGTTGACATGCGTCCTTGCTCTTCTTGGTGTGCTCATGAGATAAGAACAGATGTTTGACTCATTAATGAATCATATTGAGTCAGACCTTCTTGATGAATCAGTTCACCCAGTTCACAAATTTATAAGCTTACTGGAAGAGAAAAATATCGGTGAAATCCAAGAAAATGCAGTTTGTTTTTCACACAAAGCTTGCATGACTTCAGAAGGCTTGGGATAGAGAGCACAAGTCATATGTGGTATTTTTAGGTTGCCTTAAGAGTACTCTTGCATCTTTTCTGAAGCTTTAGTCCCCATGGGGACGGAATGGATGGAAAAGAACAACCAGTACGATTCTCCTCTAGCTGTCCATGGAAAATAAATAAATAAATACATAAAAGCATAAGGGTCTGTACCCATGAGAGTGAGTATGAATATGTTAGAAAGGTGCATTTGGTTTCATTTCATTTTGTGACTTTACTGGGCTTACTATAATGAACTTTAAAATTTTTAACAACTGGTATCAGATGATTTTTATTATTATTATTAATATTTTGAATTTTATTTTACATTTTATATTTTTATTTTAATTAAAGTTGTATTAGTTTTGTTGTGTATTTTGCCATTTTTAATAGTTATTGTTTTATTGTAAATATTTCTATTTAATTTGTATTTTAGTTTGAGTTATTTTAGTATATCAAGAAAATTATAAGATGTGTTTATGTAATAAGTTGTTTTAATGTATTTTAGTTTATTACAGTTAACGTTTACTTTACTTTATGCAACTAAAATGAATGGTTTTAGCTTTAGTTAATAACCCTGGTTTGCAGTAAACACGAAACAAAATCACATTCACACAGGTTTGCCTCCTATACAACTGCCTATGCCAGGACATAAAAATACTAAAGAAAAGTTTTCTCTAAGCAGCATACTAGTGCTGTTAATGCAATTGTGTGTGAAATAGATACCTAATTCAGTTTCAGGACAGAGAGGGATGCTGTTTCAGAATGACTGAACCTCCAAATTGAGCTTTTAATTGTTACGTGTCAAATTATCTACATCCTGATAACAGTGGTTAGAAAAGCCTCTAAAATCGTTTCTAATTATAGCGTGCATTTAGCTGTAAGTGTACAGATTATGAAATTGTAGGGTGCAGTGCTTAGAACATTTTTTGGTTCTTAGGAAAACAAGGACTGTTTTTGCACCTTCTTTCGGGTGTTGATTGATAATTTATTAAATATGAAACATTTTATAGCAGCTATACTGATTGGATATTTTGTCCAGAGCTGCATGGTCCTCTTCTGGTAAAAACCTAATCAGGAAAAGAGGAACTGCAATCTAATGGAGAGGGCTGTCAGGCTTCCTCTTGTTGCTAAGAGACAGGTGTAAAAGGAAAGTTCTGCTCTGAAGGAGCGTTTTGTGTAATTGTGACTGTTCTGAACAAAACCGGTCATATCTTTCCTCCACAGTTTAAAGGTACAGGAGTCTATTGACAGTTTTCTGAGATATCTGCCATATGCCGACAACCACGGCAAACACAGAACTTTCTACACAGTAAGTTCTGCGCTCCTGCAGATAATGGCGAGCTCGCCATTCAGCGCTCTGTGTTTGCTGTTGAAAAGGAACGGAAGAATTGTGAAACTATTGCTGATACTGATGTGAATGAAATGCTTAAGTCAAAATTTCAAGCTGCACCCACAAAGAAAATTAAACCGAGCGCCGGGGCCTTTGAGCAAATCCATGACTCATTTAAAAACATTGCTCAAGAAACACATTCTGACTTCGGCCAGAAAGGGCTTAAACTGCATTTAGCAAATGGTTTCATTTCTGTTTCCATTTGCACAAGGTTTAGGGCCACCGCCTGAACATTTTGCCTTGACAGACTGAGTATACTTGCGAACAATTTGCCAGTCGCGTGCAAATAAAACAGTTAATTCGAGAACTGTTAATTCCATCAAAACTCTCTTTGCTCTTTTAAGCTTCACTCAGACATGGACACAGAAGATGGATCTGTGAAGTACGTCCTCACCGGAGATGGGGCCGGAACTGTTTTCGAGATTGATGAGAACTCGGGTGATATCCACGCCATCAGGAGGCTTGACAGGGAAGAGAAAGCATTGTACACACTGAGCGCCAAAGCCGTCAACAAGTCCTCCGGACAGGATCTGGAGAGGGCCTCGGAATTCATCATCAAAATCCATGACATCAATGACAATGAGCCAAAGTTTGCCAAGGACACCTACGTGGCCAGTGTATCAGAGATGTCCAGTGTTGGTGAGTATGAGTTGCAGGTTTAAGATGTTCTGGCAAATTCACAAAAGAAACTCACATAAGAAAAATTCACATAAGAAAGCTATTTGGTATGGGTTATATACAATGCTTTTCTGCTTCTATGGGGTTATAGTTCACACAACACATTTACATTTGCTGAAAACTTACTCACCCTCAGGCCATCCACGATGTAGATGAGTTACTTCATTAGAACAGATTTGGAGAAATTTAGCATTACATAATTTGTAATGTTACATTTCTCCAAATCTCTACATTATGGATGGCCTGAGGGTGAATAAATGTACAGCTAATTTTCATTTTGTGTGTACTATTATTTTAATATAATGTTTTTCCTAAGGACACTGAAATGTACAATATCAATATTTTGACAGTATCTGAAATGTATTATTATTATAAAAAAAATGTTTACTTTAGAAACATACATATTTACAATCCCTCTGGTTGGAACTGGAATTGCATTTTACATACAAAAACTGTCAAATGACAACTATTGTAAAACATAGCGTTTTAAGTAGATTTTTATATCCAGGTGCAAGTTATCTTCACTACGTCATTGATTGCAATCACTCACTCGCACTACGTCCAAAGCAAAATGAATTAGCTAGACTCTTTTTAAAAACAACAGATTTCAGAAGGATAATTCAAAATGATTACATATTGAGCAGTAAAACTTAATGCATGTTTACCAAGCAGTCAAATCTGTCTCCACCATGACAAGCAAAGTGACACTGGCCAATAAAAATATAGACTTTTATATTTCTTTTACTGTAACCGGAAAACACTTTCAGCCACTTAATCAACGCTGATTAAACTATGACAAACATTCAACTTTGATCACGTGATTTGCAGGAAGGATAAAGATCTTACAATATCCCGTCTGAATTCATTCAATTATCAGTGCTTTTAAACCCATTAAGAGCAGCAGAGAGAATCAAAGTAAATGAACGGGATGCAGCAAGCTGATATCAATTACTCTTCATGAAGCAACAAATTAACCCGCAGGTTTATCTCAAATGAATCAAAACTCATTTGCAGTTCCGACAAAAACAAGGCAGCCGGTTTTGATTAAAGATTTTGTGTTATGATAAGATAATCATTGTGGATCTTAATCATTGTTACCCAGCAAATGAATCAAACATTAATCACTTGGAAATGAGGAAATTATGCTTGAAGTGGTCCTGATGTACCTATTTGTGTTTGTCAATTTATAAAGCACTGTTTGAGAACGCTTGACACAATGTGTCAGAGGTTACCAAACTGAATTTTTTTTTTTTGCATTTTTACTCTTGCCATTTTGACACCTTATTAATAATTAGAGGAGAGTGGGGTAAAGTGTGTCCGTGGGTGAGATGCATCACCTCATAGAGTACAATCTTCCTCTTGCCACCATTTATTTAGCAACATGCTGTCAGAAATCAGAAATATTGAATTATATTATAGTAGATGCTTCACTAGTTCCCAATATTTTTTGAAGCATGAAATGGACTAACATTTTCCCCTGTCTGTTGCCTTTCATGTCACAGTCACTAGTGAAGGGTTTGGGACTGTATTCATTCTTAAGGTGTCATCGGCCAATCAGCACTATCGTCACATCCTTGTCGTGACATTTACAATGCGACATAAAAATGAAATGTGCGTAAAGTTATTCAAAATTATGTTAGATTCTGGATGTCTCATTGGAGAATAGATCTTAATGCAACAGTGTTTGTTGAAAGATGGATCCCTGAGGCATGAAACACTATCAGGCATCCTTTCAGACGAATGCAAGACCACTCCACTCAAGCTTCAGGGAATCTCAGTTGGATTCTTACATTACAGTGCCTGATCTCCTTTATGTCTCTGCCGTCGAAAGTCTCAATGCACCTGTGTTTTACAAGCCGAGAACATGCAATATTGTTTTATTCAGATTCTTAACGTGATACATGGCAGATTCACTGTCACTATCGATATTTATTTCCTTCACAAATGTAAAAGCACATCACTCTGGGCAGAGTTATTTATTCAACACAATCTGGTGAAAGCAGCCTTGTAAATGGACCACAGGCTTTTCCCTTCAGGCTTTTGCACTGGAAACCCAAGCTCAGCCTTTCTTTCCCATTTATCTTTCCGTCAGGCTTGTTCTCTCTTTCCTATCTGTATTTCTCCATGGGGTTCAAAGTTGCATCATCCCCGGTACTCCGCAACATAAATGAGACACCGTGCTCATTTGACACTTCGCTTGAGCTCTTCCTTTCTCTCGACCGTGTACAAATTCACAAACGGCTATGCTTGCCAAACCATGAGGTCACGGTGGCACTCGCGTTTAAGCTGAACAAACCGGCCATGTGTTGAAAACGTGCCTGCCGTTAATCAGATCTGGCCATACATGAAGACTGAGACTGTTTCTCTTCGTGTTATCGGAATGGGATCGGAGGGCGACAGATGTTTCGACATTCATTAGTATTCTTCGAGCCGTTCAGAGAGCGAACGCTGCTCGTGGATGTCTTGTTGATGCCAAGGACACCGCTGATCCATGCCAGAAACAACATGTGCATTCAGTCCACCTTCAGAGGTGAGACTGAGAAGCCGCGAAGTCACCTCTAAAGTCTATTGAGAAGAACGAACAATCAGTAGGACACAAATGAGAACAGAGAAACCTCTGAGGAAACTACTCACAGGAAGCCGTGAGTGTAATGGAAAGCGTGGTTGTTGGCAACTACGAATGAGGAGTGATTTTGCCCTTCATGTGGCAAGAGAAAAGTTGTTGTCTCTAGCTATTATCTGAGACCAGACCAAGATCAGACTTTTATTGTGGGTAATGATGTACTACAGACTTGAAAAAACTACAAAACTTTCAGCAGCACAGCTACAAAACAGAGAGAAAAATCTGTCTTTTACAGCTTTTCTTTCACTGAATGAATACAATATTTTTTAAGTATGAATATAAGATTACATCACTAAAAGATAAATCAATATTTATATAGTTTTAAGTACAAAAAAAGTAAGAAAAACTGTAAAAAAATGATATTATGGTATAGTATTAGCAGGGTCATAGCTGGGGTTTGCGGGGACCCCAGAGCAGGTTGTACCAGTGGGCCCTGTTTGAAATTGTTTAATTTTGTATGTTCGTTCTATTTATTTATTTGTGCTATTTACACAATGTTTAAGTTTTTTCAAGTTTGTAGCTGTCCAGGTACAGAAACAGAATAATCAAATGTAAACTAGCACTGCATAGTCTTCACAGTAAAAATTCAATATACAGTCAAAACTAAATTTATTCAGACACCTTCAACATTTCTCACATTATCACAGTTTATTTGTTATAGTTTAGAAAATGGTAATACAATAAGACAAGAACTTTGAAGTTACACTGTGTCAGAACAAATTCATCTGGATGATACCAGATAACTTTGATAGAAAGGTATGTAATTGATTACAATCAAGCAAAAATTCAGATACCTGTTAGTATGATGATATTTACACAACTATCAATACTTTGTTGACCAATTATCAAACAATGCTTAATTTTGTTCAGTCTGTGGTGTAAAAAGATCGCACTAGCAATTAAAGAAAAAACACTTAAGCAAAACTTGGTCAGGTCAATGTGTCTGAATAATTTATACATTTTACTGGTAGTCCACAGTATGAAGAATATTTGGGTATAATAGGTCACAGTTTACTTTATTTTGCATAAATGAACTATAGTGTCCTTCACCCACTAGTAAAAAAATATAATAAATTATATCTGGTGTCTGAATAATTTTTGGTTTGACTGTGGATTCGTTTTTGTTATAACTACAAAGTAATTCAGTCAAGAGCAGTGAGTGATTTTCTTTCTTTCATTTTCTTGGATTAACATTAATGACAGACAGCAGCTATTGGCTAAATTAGGCGCGGTCACTTTAAGAGACAGTGCATCCATTATAATGAAACATATCCGATTTCTTTCTCCACTGTTTACTTTCAATTAAGACATAACTGACAGTTTTTTTTCAAGGATACTCTCCAAGAGGGGTATTTTGACATCATTTTGTATGTATTTGTCGGTACAAGAGCAAGAAGAGGCACATTCGGTGTTTAAGGCTCTGATACGCGTCTCTCTCTGCGTGCGCCATGCGTGCACTGAATTGGGCTCTTTCACATCTTTTTCTGTTTGTGCATTTAAACTGCGATTTGTATTTGTTTGTTCAGGTGCAGGAGGACGCGAAGGAGAGCTCAGTTCGGTGTTGCTGAGTTTTTCTGCGTCTTGTGTTTGAATGCTTTAAACTCTTTTGAATGTTTAAATTGGCAAGGCTTAAAAACACGTGCAAATGATGAGCTTTCGTGACGATGCGTAGCAGTGACCTGTCAACTGTCCTGAGCTTATTTTTAGGCTGGCCTCAGTCAGTCGGTTGAGATCTCCAGGGGGCCCCCCTTTAGCCGTGGGCCCCTATAATCATCACCACCTTTCACCCCACTAGCGAAGGCCCTGAGTATTAGTATAATACATAATATATAAATAATTGCAATATAAATAATATAAATAACGTATACTACATTTTTATTATAAACATGTATTATATATTATATATACATTTTGATCCTCATATAATAGTCCCCAAATAGTGTGAGTATTTAATATTTTGCTTAGCCTATAGTAGCACATTACTGTAGAGTTAAATATAAGCAATTAAATGAGTTGGTTTACTTTACACCAGTGGTTCCCAACCCTGGTCCTGGAGGCACCCCAACACTGCACATTTTGCATGTCTCCTTTCTCTGACACACCAATTTCAGGTCTTGGAGTCTCTACTAATGAGCTGATGACCTGAATCAGGTGTGTTTGATTAAGGAGACATGCAAAACCTGCAGTCTTGGGGTGCCTCAAGGACCAGGGTTGGGAACCACTGCTTTACACCATGGTCACATTTCGAAGAGCTTTTTCATATCACAGACTATACTCTTTTCTCCTACAGCTGTCCAAAGCTGTGTCAAGTTGAAAGCGAACCCCCCAAAATCATGTTAGTTCTAGATTAATTGGTCTAATCAATGTTTTTTTGAGCAGATTATTGTCACGTTTCCCAGCAACATACAGCAGATTCCATCAGAGCGGAAAATGAA
The DNA here is from genome assembly GCF_001515645.1 of Sinocyclocheilus grahami. Classification (NCBI taxonomy): domain Eukaryota; kingdom Metazoa; phylum Chordata; class Actinopteri; order Cypriniformes; family Cyprinidae; genus Sinocyclocheilus; species Sinocyclocheilus grahami. The sequence goes on from NW_015505927.1 coordinate 691,055, forward strand.
TGGGATGACCCAGAGAGAGCAGCCGGAAGAAAAACTACAATTAAAGATATGTCCATCTCACCATGCAGCTGGAGTAATTATGAGAGTAGGATTTAGATAAGAAACACACTGAGATAAAGAAGATGAAAGCACGAGTGATCATACATTCGCCTTGATCACTGCTCCCGCTGGGAGGGTGGGGGTCTCATCATATAGGCTAATAGCAAGTATTTTTAATAGCGAATTTGTTGTTCATGGTGCACCTTTAGAATGTGCTGCTTTGATCATGGTTGAGGTTTTAATACTGGATGTGGGGATCATGTTTTGCAGTCATGTTAGGGCTCTGAAATACCTTTCTCTATAATTCCCTTTTGCTCTCTTTCTTTCAAGGTGCATTTGTATTAAGAGTTACAGCCTCTGATGCAGATGATGAAGCATATGGAAACAGTGCCAGGCTGGTTTACAGCATACTGCAGGGCCAGCCATATTTCTCAGTTGAACCTGAAACAGGTACATTGGGAAAAGATGAGAGAACAAGCATGATTTGAAATGATTAAAAGATGGAATATGATAGTAAGGTGATACAGGATTTGCTAACATAGTTTCATATATGTGTGGGTGAATTGCATAACGCCTGTTGAGAAAATGCCCTGATCATATTTCACCCTAAAACCAAAAAAGATAATAAATTATATTTTGCATAAAGAAAATGAAGACCACATTTAGGAATCTTTAAAATCCCTCTGTGTTGCATTTACTTGTACTGTTTCATTATTTTCAATGATGATTCCTATTGCTGTATGCAGTATTTTGCTGTATTAAAGTAAAACAAATACGATATTATTTAGTTAAAATCTACATTACAATCTATATAAACTACAGACATTACAATATTAAATGTTTTTAATAATAATAATACTAGTTTAGATTATCAGTGTTATTGTAGTTTTTCATTTTATATTTTCCTTTTTCATTTTAATTTTAAAGTTGTAATTTTGTTATGTGTTTTTGTCATTTATTTATTTATTTATAGTCTATATAGATGTTATACATTTTTTTATTTCAGTTTTAGTTTCAGTTATTTTAGTAAATTAAATTAAACTATATTAAAATAAGAAATACTTTTTGGTGGTTTTAAATTTTGTTTGCAGACTATATTAATGAGAATTCATTATTATTATTAGTATTATTATTATTACTACTACAGTAATGAGTCTATACATGTATGTTATATAATTACGTTTTTTATTTTATTTTTATTTTGAAATGAAACATGACAGGGACATTTTCTCAACAAATTATTTAGATTATTCTTATTCTATACTGTGTATTATCCACATGTGTGCCTTTTTTATTGGTATAATTTATTTATATTCTAATGTAATAATTAATTTTATATATATATTTTAGTGAATTTAGTACAGTTTAAGTGTGTTGCTTTAAAAATACATACATTTTGCTCTCATGTACTAATAACCTTATCACAACATCATTTGAAGATTGACATCCTACCCAATCAAAACTTGCTCTTTAAAATATCCCAAGGCAGGGAATTAATTTCCTTGGTTATGTTTTTTTTTTTCTCGTCCAACCTTCTTTTTTAGCGTGACATTAAGATATAAATAATGAAGTCAGAGAAGCTCATTAGATAGCACCTAACGAAACCTGTGTCCATCCACCCTGTCAGGCGTCATAAGGACAGCGCTTCCGAACATGATTCGAGAGAACCGGGAGAACTATCAGGTGGTGATTCAGGCTAAGGACATGGCTGGACAGATGGGCGGTCTCTCCGGGACCACTACAGTCAACATCACTCTCCAGGATGTCAACAACAGTCCTCCTCGATTCCCGCACAGTAAGACAGCACAAACTCTCCTCTCACATGCATATGTTGACCTGAAGGAGACATTAGTATTGGATTTTGAATTAGAAAGAAACACAGATTCAACTCAGGTGATGCATTCTGGGAAATAAAGTGTTCTTCCACCTTGGGCCACAAAAGATTATTATTATTATTTATTTATTTTTATCTACCACCATAAGGCCGATAGTATAACTTTTTTTAAATAATTTTTTTCTTTCTTTTTTTTTGTAGTCAAGCCAACATTCTTAGTTTCACTAGACAAAGATTTTTTTACTAAAAAATATTATTATTATTTAATTCAATGTTTCTCCTTCTGACCAGGATGAGTCACAATGTGAACCCAGAACAAAATGTCCACAGAAAGAGGCTTTTAGAGAGTGAGAGAGAAGGGTGGATAGAGAAAGAAGGATAGAAACTAGAAGACAGAGAGATGGAGAGAGAGAAAGAGAGCACAGCGGGAGCTTCATTTGGGGTGATAATCCCTCTCTCTTTGCCACAGTCTCAAGTCCAATACAAGAGCCACATCAGAAACAGTTTCCACAAACTGGGTTTAAAAAGAACCTCCAGTGGCTCATCGGAGCTGAAATTCTATTAAAGAATAACCACTGAGAGGCAGCTCCGCTTTTCCCCCGAGAGAAGGATAAACAAATAGACAAATGCACACCGAAGCGCCTCGCTCGAGAACAAAGAGTTCGTACAAACACCTGACTGTTTACTCAATTGATTTATTTTGCTCTCCTTCTCCAGGTACCTACCATCTCTCCACTCCAGAGTCGGCTGGAATCGGATCACCGGTGGGCCGGATCAACGCGTATGATGCGGATGTGGGAGAGAACGCAGAGATGTGGTACACCATCCTGGACGGCGACGGGCAAGACGTGTTCAATATCATCACGGACAGCACCAGCCAGGAAGGGGTGATAACAGTGAAGAAGGTAAACAGGCTCTATATTTAATGTTTTAAACATCACACTGTAAGTCGGTGGTTGGAAATAAAAGTCACACCAGCCGACGATCTTTCCCTCGTTCTCTCATTCTTTCATATGCACGCACGCACCCATACGAAGCAAAGTGCTTAGAAAGTAATCCCCTAAATCGAAGCCTTTGTGTCCTATCAACTTTACAAAGGTGCTTAATTCTATTCACAGCCCCAAAAGTCCCTTTTTCCCTTTTGTGTGGCACAGGGATCTATTTTCCTCCTGAAATCTGCCTATAGCTTATTTCCTCTCTCTGTCAGGTCAGGCTTTGACGAGGCTCAGGCAATTATGCAAATCTTATTGCTTAAACTAGAATGAAAGATAGCTATGGAAGAAGGCCTGAATGGGCGAAAGGTAAAAGATTGTACCTTGAGTCTTTAATCGTTTCATAATTAAAAGGCTGCATTAAAGCACTATGCCATGCCTTTATAAAAAAAGACATTCAACTCAAAAGAAAAGGGAGAGCGATAAGCACTTGTATGCAAAAACGAGCTTTAGATTTAGAAAAGTTTAGGGTGGCGTTGCTACAGCATGTCGTTAATCTGCGACCGAATAGACCTGAGCTGAAACATATCAGAAAAGTAAGCCTTCCTTTATTCAGACAGGTCATGAAGACCGGACTAACATCGTATCTTTGCTCTTGTAACCTTTCTCCCATTCAGCAACTAGATTACGAGAGTAAGAGGTTGTACTCACTACGGGTGCAGGTGACCAACACACATATAGATCGACGCTTTGAGCTACTGGGGCCTTTCAGCGACACGGCGATTGTCCGGATCACAGTCACGGATGTGGACGAACCTCCGGTCTTCAGTCGGACTCTGTACATTTTTGAGGTGGATGAAGACACCCCTGCCGGCAGCTCGGTTGGCACGGTGTCAGCTCGAGACCCTGACACAATCAATCACCTGGTCAAGTAAGTATCTATTAAAAAACACAAGCCCTTACCCACTTACTCATTAGCTCTAGAATTAAATGATATTAATGCTATTATGCCTTTAGGAAATGCCTTGTTCCTTACCTCAATTTTCTAATCATCCAATATCAAAGACTATAGAAATACCAAGCTAGTGCACTCAGATTACTATGAATGGGAGAAAATGCAACACGCAATATGGCAGAATAAGTCCCGCCTTCTAAATAAAAGAGCCAATGACCGATTGGTAAAGTCATTGGCAATCATTAATTTTGGATTTCATATTCTGAATTATTTTAGATCACTTTGTAATATATATATATATATATATATATATATACAGTGGGTACGGAAAGTATTCAGACCCCCTTAAATTTTTCACTCTTTGTTATATTGCAGCCATTTGCTAAAATCATTTAAGTTCATTTTTTTTCCTCATTAATGTACACACAGCACCCCATATTGACAGAAAAACACAGAATTGTTGACATTTTTGCAGATTTATTAAAAAATAAAGAAAAATTTAAGGGGGTCTGAATACTTTCCGTACCCACTGTATATGAGAACTACATAAATTATGTATGAATAATATATTAATACTATTTTATTTTTATATTAATTATTTTTATTTTAAAATTATAATATTAATTGGACTCGTTTAGAATAAATACACACATTTTAATTATTAAATGATTTAAAAAAATATATTATTCATAATAATGAATAATTAGTGAGGACATTTTGAGTGTTTGAAAGTTGCTTTTTTTAGTACAATGAATCCTCTTATCTCAGAGGTTTAAGGGAAACTTGATTCTGCTTGACATGACCCCTTTAATGTTTTAATGCTTATAGCTTTGTGATGCACTTGCTTTCTGTTGCACTTATTATATTAGTTTAATTACCATCCAAAGGCTTATTTAGCTAATAAGGAGGCTTCTGTCAACAGATAATCTTAGCCATTGTAACAGGCAATTTAATGGTCCAGCAGAGATTTGAACAGAGGGACTCAGTAATTAAATGCTTTTGAATATGCAGCGAACAAACAAGTGGTTGCTTTCACCTTAGACACAAATAAAAGATACAGCGGGGAAAACAGCAAAATTACACCTTGAAAAGTGCCTCCCAAAGCATCAGAACATAAAGTACATTACGGTGTATGAAAATCAAGTAGAACACGTCTTCGCCTTCCACATTTTGGTTGTTGATCAGATGTTTTGTGCTCGGTTAAATCCAATCCATCAACATGTTCCCAAGCGTGTGCGTGTGTATGGGTGTGAAGACGGGGGAAAAGCAAATTATTCATGGGGCCTCAGTTGGTGATTTCCCTCCGGAAGTTTGGCAAGATGAATACAGGCGCTGTTTTATCTCCCCTCTCCTTTCCTTTCTGAATTCAGACTTTTATAAGTCACAAAGTTGGTGTGAAAGAGTATGTCTTGTCTTTCGTCTCCTGTCCGCATGCGCACTGCGAGCGATTGTCTGAAAAGCATGTCCTTTTGGCTTACTCATGCACGTCATACTCAGTTGCATATTTAAATGTCAGCATAATATGTAAGCTGACATTGATAAATGGGTTTAATAGGAAAGATTTCCTTTTCTTATTTCATGAAAGCAAAAGACAGGGGATCAACAGAGTGATTAGCATGCAGGCTCTTTCAAACGAGCCACTTTAAAATTCACAACATGCAATATGCGTTTAAGGATAATTGATAGTTGCTAGTTGCTTCGGCTAGGAAGGTGTTCGTCCCAGCTGTCTATTCAATGCATAATGCATAATTGATTACTTAAAAATTAGCACTTACTGGCACCAAGGTACCACTATTCTGCTGAAGGCAAAAAAAGAAAACATAGGTGGCCATCAGGTTTTGAATGCTAGTGTGCAGGTGTTGCAACAATGTTTTGTTATTTACTGGAAACATTCACAGTGAAATGAATGAATGAATAAATTAATATTTCAGAACATGAAATGCAAAACTGCAAATGTCATAAGTATTCAATATGCATTCAATATAAATATTATACTTAGTCACTGACATAAATAATTGGTGTTTTCACATTGAAAAATGGAAAGTACATTTCAAATGCCCAAAAACAAACAAACAAACAAACAAACAAATAAATAAATAAAGTGATCTAATATAATTCACACAAAGCCATTTGACTTTCAACTGTGATCAGCTGTGGTCATTTTGATTAGCTCAGCATGAAAACAGCTTTCCTGGAGCATTTCAGTCCTTGGTAGTGCAACTGAAACAAACAATCAAGAATCAACTATGGGTGGCATGGCACTGTCAAAATATCTCTGGGATAAAGTTGTGGACAGGCACAAGTCAGGAGATGAATACAAAAAAATGTAAAAGGTGTATTAATGCCTAGAAGCACAGTGAAGTCTATTATTAAGAAGTGGAAGGTATTTGATACAACACAGACCCTCCCTGGATCAGGACGTCGCTCCAAACTGGATGAAAGAGCCAGGAGGCGACCTGAAGCAGCTACAGGAATTTATGACAAAGAGTGGTCATTGTGTGCATGTGACAACAATATCACAAGAAAGGGGGTTGCAATAAAAAAGCCACTCCTCAAGAAAGGCCACATACAGTCACTGAGCTTTGCCAAAACGCATCTTGAAGATTCTGAGGCCACATAGAAAAAGGTGTTATGGTCATCTGACTAATATTGAATTATTTGGCCTCAACACCAAATTATATATCTGGCAGAAATCCAATACAGCTCACCATTCAAATAACAGCATTCCTACAGTAAAGTATGGAGGTGGTAATATCCTGTTATGGGGGTGTTTCTCTGCAGCAGAGACTGGAGCACTTGTCAGGATAGAAGGCCAAATGAATGGGGCAGCATACAATCAAATTCTTGAGGAAAATCTGCTGCCCTCTGCCAGAAAGTTGTCGATGGGAATAAGGTTTACCTTACAACATGACAAAGACCAAGCACACAGTGGTTGAAGGAGAAAAAGGTGAATGTCCCTGCATGGCCTAGTCAGAGCCCAGATTTAAACCCCATTGCAAGTCTGTGGAATGACTTGAAGACTGCAGTCCACAAACGCTCACCAATTGAAATTAGGAAGGAAGAGCAAAGTCTAAATATTGCAAAGTGTAGATGTGCAAAGTTAGTAGAGACATATTGCAACAGACTAAAGGCTGTAATTAAAGCAAAAAGGTGGTTCAACAAAATACAGACACAAGGGGGTGTGCCCTTTTCCAACTCAGTGATTCTGTTTTTTTATTTATTTCTGACATGTTGGTGTTATATCTTTCACTTGGATGTTATAAGTTGCACTGAGTAAATACATGTAGATAAAATAAAAAACTGTCTGTCTTCATTTCAGGCTGCAAGGCAACAACATGTGATTATTTTGAAGGGGGGTGATTCTTTTCTATACCCACTGTATGTGTGTATACACACACACACACACACACACACACACATTATATATATATATATATATATAATCTAAATACACTTCCATCTAAAAAGTTCAACTTCTGGTGAGTCATTGTGGCAGAACTTGCACCATAAAACCACTCCCAGCTGAAAGTAATTGAAATGCATAAGGCATGGGGTGATTACAAGAAGATTTTCAAGTAATTTAATGTCCCCTGGAGTACAGTTAAAATCAATAATGAAGAAATGGAAAGAGTGTGGCACAGCTGTAAATCAACCTAGAGGAGGATGTCCTCAAACACTGAGAGATTGTGCAAGATGGAAACTCCGAAAAAGGTTACACGCGCTAGTACCTGAAATTGGAAAGACAACTGCCAACTTTCACCTGTGTCCTTCACCAGTCAGAGTGGAAAAGAGAAAGCAGGTGCTAAAAAACTGTCATATGACATGTCGGCTACATAAGGTCTGTGGGAGACTTTGAAGCCAGCTGGAAGTAGGTTCTATGATCTGATGAGGCTAAAATTGAGCTTGCTGGCCATTAAAATAAAAGCCACGTCTGGTGTAGGCTAAACACTGAGCATCGGCAGAAACACATCATCCCCACTGTGAATCATGGTGGTGGCAGCATCATGCTGAGGGGCATATATGCTTCTCTGCGGCAGGCCTTGCGAGGGTAAAATGAATGCAGCAAAATACACTGAAGCCCTGGAGGAAAACCTGATGGGGTCTGCAAGACACCTGCAGGAGGATATTTGTTTCCCAGCAAGACAATGACCAGAAGCATAATGTCAAAGTTATACAAGAATGGCTAAAACTCAACTATGCTAGTGTCCTGGAGTGGCCCGAGTCCAGATCTCCAACCGAGCATTTATGGGTGGAATTGTAATGTCCATGAAACCTGTCAGAAGTTAAGCAGTTTTGAAAAGAAGAATGGGAAAATCTCTAATTGTCAGATGTGCAAAGCTGAAGGTTTTTTTTTTTTAAATACTTGAAGAACATAAAAGATATTATAGGGTTGTACATCATTAAGATTTGACCAGAAAAAGCATTTTAAATTCACAAATTGAATTTGAATTAAAAAGGTATAAAATAATTCAAATATATAAAAAATAAAAATATATATAATTTTATGTAAAAAAAATACGTTTCTAGAATGTCATTACACAGAAAAAAATAGTGTCTTTAAGATTTACTTTAAAACAACATTTACTCAGATATTGCAAGTAAATTTGACAAATAATTACAAAGAAACCATAAATAACACAATAAAATAATATTTTTAAGTTAAAATGTACTCCAGTATAGTCTTTGTTTTATTTTATTTATTTTTTTATAAATAATATATTTTTAAATATTATATTTGTTTTAATTGCATTTCAGTAAACTTCACTTCCTTTTATTCCAATGCAAATTCCAGTTCAACTTCTTGTGAGGTGTGGCCAGTTGAGTCAAATGAATAAATCGAAAGAAACCAAATGCAAAGTTCTGCATCAAATAATGATTTTGTGCTTAATAACTTTAACCAACTAGCAGAAATGTGTCCACGATAACACAAAATATTTTTCTGGTAAACCCTGTCAAAAAGGCAAATGAAATCCTCTGTTATTCAGTGCTGTAAAACAGCAGAACATAAAAACGTCCAAAAGGGTGAATACTTTTTTATAGATGCTGTAAACCAGTCCGGACCGGCATGAGAATTCAATATCTGGTCTTTTCATCAGGGTAGTTTGTAGCCGTGGTCTTAAAACGCAGAGGAACAATGTATAGTTTGTTGTGCTCGGTGTGTAACTAACATCAATGTGTTTGACGAGGACAAATTTGTTCTCTAATAGAGATGTCAAATCAAATATGTCCCACCGTTTGAAGGAAAATTAAACCAGTCTGGGCTGATTTATTTGGCGGCCTGCGCAGGCACTGTTCTGGGCCCTTAATTATGGGTGTGTGATGTACCCTTTTTCACTTCCTGGGGCCGTGTTTACAGCACTTTAAAACACTGAGGACGTTCTGTCCCTGTGCCTGGGCATAATCAGAGCTCCATTGTCTCGCATTCATTACCGTCATTCTTGTTTCAGATACACCATCGATCGACACACAGATCTGGAGAGACTGTTTAGCATCGATTCCAACAATGGGACCATCAGCACACTGCAGGCTCTGGACAGAGAATCTTCCAAATGGCACAACATCTCTGTTCTGGCAACCGAACTCAGTAAGTTTGCATTGTGAGCCTTTGCTGGATCACTGCTGATATGAAATGGGACAATGCCGCAAGGTCTACTTATAACAATGCGGAAAGCTCTTGCCTTTTAATTCAATATTTAAATTTCAAATCGTGAACTAGTTATGGTCTGAAATTCATTTTCAGTTTTTTTTGTTTGTTCAAACCTGTTAAAATAACTATGTTATCACAGGTGGACTAAAACTTTTAGAGCCTCAAGACATTTTCAGAAATGGCTAAAACGACAGCAATAGAATAAATGACTGATGACAAAAATCAAACTGTCACCTTGAATTGTGGTTTAATTCATGCTTTCTGCATTCTCGGTAGAAGAATGTATGCCCGGAGTAAAAGGCTGAAAGACAAATTCAGACTCTTGAATGCAAACTGCATATCTTCCACAATTGCTGAAACGCATTCATCATTGGCGTCTAGGTACTGCCCTGCAAACCAGAGTGCCGGTGTTTATCAAAGTGCGCGATGTGAATGACAATGCACCTGAATTCGCCATGTACTACGAGACCTTTGTCTGTGAGAATGTCAAAGCTGGTCAGGTATGCTGCAGTTTAAGGTTTATTCATTGTTTCACACAAATATTTTACTAAATGCTTCTGCTTGCTTTGTTACTTCTGCTGTTCCGTAAAGCTTTAGAGCTACACTTATGACTGATGCTTTTGTTAGATTACACATTTCTGTTTTGAATCAGAATAAGGTGAATCATTTTAGCTTATTATGTTTCCAGCTCATCCAGACCATAAGTGCTGTGGACACTGATGAGCCTCTTGTCGGGCACAAGTTTGTTTTCAGTCTAAGCTCCATCAATCCAAACTTCACCATCTTCGACAATGAAGGTAATTTAATGGAAACCCATTTCTGCATCAAATTAAAAAGTAAAACAGCTAATGGTGAGATAAGTTTAAAATAAGAAATACAATGTAACATATAGATGCTGAGATAAAAGGTTGCAATTCCAAATATAAATTGAAGTTTAAACAAAAAAAATGCTCTGAAAGATATAAAAAGGCACATTGTGGATATACGCTATACCATTCAGTGTTTGTTTGTTTTGTTTTTTAAATAAATTGATATTTTTATTCATTTGATCAAAAGTGGCAGTAAAGACATGTATGGTATCAAATATTTCTCAGAATGATTTTTGTAGGATCACGTGAATGAAGACTGGAGTAATTGCTACTAAAAAATTCACCATTACATCACAGGAGTTAAATACATTATAATAGAAAACAGTTATCGTATGTAATATTTCACCTTATTATTATTAACTTTTCACTGTATTATCAAAAACATAAAAAATCATACGGACCCCAAACTTTTGCAACTGAGGTATAAAGTTGCAATTATTTGCACAAATTTTTAAATACATAATTAGATATGAACTCACATATGCAAATCACAAAGCCACAATTAGGAGAATTTGTGCGAATTTCTCACATTTGTGAGAATGTATATATTTATATCTTCTTTTTTTTACTCTGAAAATGAAATCAGATGGGGTGAATTGGTGAACCTGTTTGAAAACAATCAGTATGTTTTATTAGGTGACAGATGCACATTGACCTGCATTGCTGTACCCTCAAGCTGTTATTGTCTTTTAATGAAGTCAAAATATATTATTCACAATGCCAAAAATGCAACTAGCTAAAGAAGCAATTGGCTAGCTAAAAACCCAACTCAATACATAAGATTTGAAAACAACACATTATATTGCACACTAGTCTCAGTATCTATATTAATCTTGACATCATTGTCTTATAGACAACACAGCGCGGATCCTGACCCGCCGGGGCGGCTTCAACAGGAGAGAGATGAGCGCATACCTGCTGCCTGTTGTCATCTCAGACAACGATTACCCCATCCAGAGCAGTACCAGCACGCTGACGGTCCGTGTCTGCGCCTGTGACAGCCGTGGGAATGTACAGACGTGCAGCACCGAAGCCCTGCTGCTCTCAGCCGGACTCAGCACTGGAGCCCTGGTGGCCATCTTACTCTGCATTTTAATACTACTGAGTAAGTGTTGAACTCCTGTAAATATACAGCATTGGGGCATTTAGCTATTTTACAAAAACCTTTATACGGCCCTGCATGGTGCCTCTCTGAACACGGGGCCCCTGGGCAGATGCCCAATTGTCCATATGGTTAATCTGGATCTGGTTCAGGCCACCCTGAACATAGCAGCCCTCTTTACATGTGTCATTTTTGTTCACTCTAATGCATGATATTAATCATTATGTAGTGCACTTTCTCAGGAGCATTTCATCATCTATAAGCGACATATGCACTGATGTAACTATATTACAGACTGAACCCACCAAACAGTACAAACACTGTGGCTCTGCAGTGAAAGCAACAAGGCTCAAACAGAGACAGGAGAACGATTATGGCGAAAGCGGGTTGTTTCTATGATTGAGGTATATGTGTCTGGGTTGCAGACTCAGAACAGGGTGTGTTTACTCAGAAGATACATTGATCACCTTCTGATGAGGAGGAGACTGTACTTTGGCACAGTGTTGTGATTGGCTGTGAACTTCAGAAGTGGCCACACATTATGTTCTACACGTTCTCATGGACGATCAGAACTGGCCGGTTTATCAGTTTTTGTTTACAAGTCTTACACATAGATTTGAAAAGGTATATTAAAATCTAAATAATTTTATTTAAAAAATTTGATGTAACAGTCAGTAGATAATTTAACACTACACAATAAGGTACAATTTGTTAAGGTTAACATTAGTGAATCGGATTAGACATAAACTGTCAGACAGACACACACACACACACACACACACACACAGAGACAGAAAATACAGACATAATTTACAAATAGATGGATAGACAGACAGACAGAAAGAAGGACGGACGGACATATATATATACAGTGGGTACGGAAAGTATTCAGACCCCCTTAAATTTTTCACTCTTTGTTATATTGCAGCCATTTGCTAAAATCATTTAAGTTCATTTTTTTTCCTCATTAATGTACACACAGCACCCCATATTGACAGAAAAACACAGAATTGTTGACATTTTTGCAGATTTATTAAAAAAGAAAAACTGAAATTCCACTTCTAGGGAAATCTGGAGACCATACATTTTTGTGACACATTTGATAATATATTTTCTAGACCGATGCAGCCTGCTTAATACAATATATATTTTTTATATTTAGTCACAAAACAACCCCAAAGATATAACAGATCTTGTAACATCTCAGCGATGCGTCTGGCGAGCAGAGCGTACTGTATCCTGACCCCTTGTCCTGATATTCTGATGATGCAGCACAGTGTGGGCCGTGCAGCATCCTCCTTGTGATGTTTATTTTGTTATTTATTCATTTTTACTTTGAATTTTCTCCAAATATTTCCTCCAGACAATCAAAAAGTAGAGCACCCCATTAAGACATTATTGTAGGTGCTCTCTCTCTCGTTCTTTGCTTTCCTTAGAAAGTGCATCGGTGCGGAAAAATAGCTTTCATTATTAAATGTATGCAATTGACAAAAAGGCCTTTTTGTTCTTCTGGGGCTTAAGTAGGTCGCATGCTCCTTCCTGACGTCCTAAAATGCCACTTGTGGAAGGTAATGCAGTATGAAAGCGCAGCTGGTTCTGAACAGCATGTGTCTGTGTTGTTTCTGCAGAGAAAAGGAAAAATATGTTGTGCTTAAGTTAAAACATCCATCAATAAGTAATTGTTAAAACTGCTGGTGAGTGCATCTCTCAAGTCTCCAATCTAACCCGAGGCAATCCGTCATCGTTCTGCATTTTCTATTATCTGCTTCTGTATGATTCGGTTAAACTGAATATATTCAGGAACTTCAGGTTGACTTAGATATCTATTATTTATGCTGGCCGAAACCGGCATTTGTTTATACATATTAAAGACATACCATCTATTCTGAAATAAAATAGCAATGCTGCAAGTAAACTTATAATGACAAGTGTTTTGACATGGCTCTCAAAGTTCTAACAAATTCAACTTTGAACCTGTTTGCCGCTGACCTCTCGAATGCATTACATATGCAATGTCTGGTCTAACTTTACAGCCAATGACTTTCTTTATAGATTCTGTCTTTAAAGTACAAAGCAAAGCAGCAAGAGATGTTTAAAAACTGTCAAAGTTTATGAAGACATCAAAAATGCTTCATAATTTATCACTTTTAAGTCATGGTGCCTCAGTTCTTAAACTCATTAAAATTCACCAACAGCATCCTGAGACCCACGAGTCGTGTTTTTCTGTTTGCGATGGACTGTATCAAAGATGGTGTTGGGAAGCTATTTTAAAATGTCAAGCTACAGGCTTCTTATAACTCATAGTTGAACTTTTGGAAAAAGTAGTTAACTTTTCTACTACTCTTACACTACACAAGTTACAGTACTAAAAATAAGTACATAAAGTACATTAATAAGTCATAAAGTAAACAAAACACTATTGAAATGAATAAGTGATTGATCAAAGTGACAGCCAAGACAATATGATACAAAAGATTTATATTAAAATAAATTCTGTTCTTTTGACCTTTTTATAAATCAAAGAATGCTGAAAAAAAGTGGTTCCAATGTTGATACAAATAAGAACCATAATTAATATTTGAACAATGAGACATAACGATTGATAATAATTGAGAACCAAATCAGATTAAAATGATTTCTGAAGGAGTATGTGACACTGAGGTTGAAATAATAGCTGCTGAATACATTACATTTTAAAATATTAAAACCAAACCAAACAATTATTGTAGATTATAATAATATTTCACAATATTACTTACCAAGACTGCATTTGATTAAAAATACAGTCAGTATACAAGACTTCCTTTAAAACCTTAAAACATTTTAGTTTGTACTTTTTAAATATAGCATGTTATATATTGTTCACACACATATATTATAAAACATTATAAGCAAACATTAAGAAAAAGTAAAAATCTGTAAGTACATGGCCCCTTTAAATTCCAACCCAAAATTATATGTCTATATGTATATGTTTCTACCCATTACACAACACAGACAATTATGCGCCGTGTGTTCAACCACTACTGCCATCTCATATTCTGCTGTTCCCCTGTGCAGGCACCATCTAGTCCACCACTGATCCTCTTTGTGCAAACTTAATATGGATATTTTCCCCTTTATCCTTCTCCATTTTCAGTATCTTCCCCTAAACCCGTCCACTGGCGCTGAGTGGACAGGTTACAGAGGGTAGAGATTTTCCAGAACAAAATATTGCATCATTCTGCTTTTGCCTTCCTCTTTTTTTTTTTTTTCACAGGCTCCTGCTCTCCATTTCCCCCTCATTTTACATTCTTTCTGTTGCACCCTTTTCTGATGAGCTGGCTAATGAAAAGCCCAGAATATACACTAATAGAGGAAGTAGCTGGTTTACGCTGCCAGAGCGAGAAATATCCGCATCCAGCCCACACTCTTCCACCACCATTTCCCTTCCAGATCACAGAATGAGCCCTGCACACACCACAGGCCCCCAGGCTGGGCAGAACACAGCATGTTGCCCCCCACCGTTCCTTCTTCATAATTAACACCTGAGTGGGAGGCAGGGGCGAACTCTCCGATTACCTGCTGGGAGGAGAGAGCAGCCACTGAACAGGAAAAACAAGCTACAAACTACAGCACCTGTTCCCTTTTTAGGACCATAATTCCCTCTTCTCATCTCTTCTTGCTCAACATATGAACATTATGTGGTGAAATCACCAAACGTTGCCAATACTTTAGTATGATGCATTTCAGCACAAAAGCCTTCCTCTTAAACAGTGTCATCTGATTTTTACAAAATTAATAATAATTTGTTACATTTATATAGCACTTTTCTGGGTACTCAAAGCACTTTACTTGGAAGGGGGTATAAGATCATACAATTTTGTTTCGTTTAAAAAGGTGTAATTAAACAAAAATACTAAATCAAATATTTTAAGCAAATTAACTGTGTTGACAGTTTAGGTGATGAAAATTGAAGAAAAAAAAAAACACATTCCCAGTTGAATAAATATATTGTTCTGCAATTTATAATTCTATGAATGCTGCATTCTATCAATTATATAAAGACATATAATTTAAACTGAAGGGATAGCAATAGATTTTAAAGGGGTCATATGATGCTTTTTTAAAGATCATTATTTTGTGTATTTGGGGTAACAGAATATGTTGACGTGCTTTAATGTTCAAAAAACACATTATTTTTCAAATACTGTACATTATTGTAGGTCCTCTATGCCCCGCCTCTCTCAAACGCTTCGTTTTCTACAAAGTCCCTCCTTCCGACAAGCGCAGTCTGCTCTGATTGGCCAGCTGACCCAGTGCATTGGGATTGGCCGAACACCGCACGCACTCGTTGGAAATGTAATGCCCCTTACCATAATCGCGAGCTTCATCTTTCAAAATAAATTAAAAGACAGAGCCCGAAAGAGGAACAGAGTCGCAGTGATAAAATAAATGAGACACAGTGATGAAGCTGGTATGTGTTTGCAGTACACAAGCCAGTTAAGACAGCTGACTCCACTGCGATGTGACCCTGTCTCTCTCTCTCTATTGAATGATTCCACTCAGTTTGCAAAACATGATTCATAATTAAGTAATATCTCCATGAATTATAACTAGGGCTGTCAAGTGATAAAAATGTTTAATCTATTTATTAATTGAATTAATTGCAAATTAATCAACAGCCATAAACTGTGTAACATAAAACAAGATGATTTGACAAATGGCTCAGTATTAAGTTTAACCTTTCAATTCCACAATAAATAAATAAATAAATAATTGTAATCATTATCACCATGACCAAATCATAACTCAATCAATCAATCAATAATAATAGATTAAAATAGAATACAATAATAGATGAAAAGCTCCATAGTAAGGCTTGAGACATTCTTTTTTTTATGTCCTTGCATTTTAACAGTACTTTGCATAAAGTATTTTTAAATAATAATAATACTAATAATAATTATTATTATTATTATCGCCATGCTCTTACTCTAAAAAACAAAACAAAATTACTGTTAAAATGCAAGGACATGAAAAAAAAGAAAAAATGTCAAGCCTTACTGTGGTGCTTTACATCTGTGCCCTTTGAAACCTTGCAAATTTGTAATGCATAAGAGATGAACGCAAACCCTTTTTTATTTCTTACACAATTTTAAAACTGCAAGGTGGTTGCTCCAGGCAGTATAAGTCTTTATCTGCATTACAGTGTGTGTGTCTCTTCTGTATTCATAAGTACCTTAAGCGCATGACACCTTTTGAAACACACTCCTCTGTATCTTCAGCCAAGCTCTCTGTAGTGCTGCGCGCTGCTCACTGGGTTCTTATCTGAGTGCTCCGCTTTAGCCATCCAAGAACAGCCTATGATTCTCTGGCAGTGCTTTCTTCTCGCCGCAGTGATTGAGATTATGCACGCTTTCTGTTTCCCTGAGCAGCCGCAAACTAGATTGTCTGCTTTTTTTAGCTGACTCGGTCCTTCTGTTTTCAGTGACTGTGACAATTTTATTGTCCTAGCCATCGATTGTCGGGTCTCTCCCTGATTGAATTAACTAAACTTAATCATAAGGTCTCACTCTTTGGTGTGGATCTTGCTTGTAGCCATAGCAAATGTACTTTGTATCTTTTTTTACCACGTTACAGCACAAGCAATGACGTGTTTTGTGAGTTGTGAACATACTGTCCCAATTGATTGATGGAGAAACTATTTGCTATTTCATCAAGCTACACTTCTCTGAAAACAAATGGTGTAGAAACAATTTTCAATAAGAAACTGCTAGTAAATTTCACAAATGATTACAATGAAATGGCAAGTAACACGTTGAATTAAATGGATAATCCACCCAAAACTGAAACTTGTGTCATTATTTACTCACGTTTCTTTCTTTTGTTAAACATAAAGGAAGATATTTTGAAGAATGTTGGTAACCAAACAGTTGACGGTAGCCATTGACTTTCATAGTATTTATTTGTATTTTGAATTTTTTCCCCCTATATTATGTAAGTCAATGGCAGTTTGGTTATCAACATTCTTCAAAATGGATCTTCTTTGGTGTTCAGTAGAAGAAACAAATTCAAATATGTTTGGATGAAGCTGAGGGTAAAAAAAAACAAACATATTTTCATTATTTGGGTGAACTATCCCTTTAAATGTGACATTTTGAAGTAGAAAGACTAAAATAGTATTTTCTTGTAAAATATATTCCAATAATATTTCTATTTGTAATACTTCTTTAACAGTGTACAAGCAACCAACTAAAAGTAACTTTTTTAATTTATAGCTGCTATAAAAAATTTTTTAAAAATTATATATATATATATATATATATATATATATATATATATATATATATATATATATATATATATATATATATATATAATGCAAATATAGAATTACATATATTGAAATATATACGATTACATAATTTACATAATTTATAATTAGCATTAAACAGATCAAGTTGTATCGCAGTCAAAAAACATATTAAGGCATTTTAATGAATATTTTGCTGTAAAATTAGGACCTAAATTACCACATACAAATCAATGAAACGTTCATGTAAATGAATAATCTGAATGAACTAACTCACTAAAATGAATCAGATTTACCAAAACAAACACAGTGTGACCAGTTTAGTCTGAATTGTAAATGACTGACTCTTGTGAGCCTTTTAACAAATCTAGTTATTGGAGAAAAACAAAAATACTCACAAAGTCTGGTCTGAATGAAACTGATCAGTTTCTGACATCTTTCTGTCAAGTCGATTCCAAGCTTTTAGTCCATGTGTGGCAGCTTTGAAGCCATTTCTATGCTACCACACTCCTAAAAGACAAAATTACAAAGTTATAATTTACAAAAAATATATTTTGGACCAACAACATTGATCACTCATCCTGCACTGAAAAAGGGAACATAGAACACATTTTATTTTTGAAAGACACTGTAATTACTTGTGCAATGTCCTACTTTCTGAGAAGAAATTGCACTTTCTGAGTGCAAATTGTTTCCAATCCAATTTTATTTTCAGCATAGTCAAGATTTTATCCAAACAAATGCTCGGAATGAGAATGTCCCTGAAAAACTAGCTAGTAGTGGAATTATCTGTAATTTAAAAATATTTTTCCCCCCCACCTTATAACAAATGTTTTTTTTTTTTTATTCTGAATGAAATAACACTTTTAACAAATTATAATGTTTTAAGACATATTATCGAGCAAAACCCTGTAGGAAGCACTGCTTCGCCTCTATAGTGTCAGGTATCTCTGTGACATTCAGAATGCGTGACTATCACAGAGCTTTGTTCAGCTTGATTTGCACCATGCTGATGATACCATTTCATTCATCTGTCTCTGTCTCCATAGTGATTGTGGTATTGTTTGCGGCCCTGCGGCGTCAAAAGAAAAAGGAGCCCCTGATCATCTCAAAAGAAGACGTCAGGGACAACGTGGTCAGCTACAACGATGAGGGCGGCGGAGAGGAGGACACGCAGGCCTTCGACATCGGAACCCTGCGGAACCCTGAGGTCATCGACACCAACAAACTCCGCCGGGACATAATGCCCGAAATGCTGTTCCCCTTCCGCCGCTCGTCTCCCATCAAAGACAACACGGATGTGAGGGACTTTATCAATGGACGACTGCAGGAAAATGACTCAGATCCCACAGCACCCCCTTATGACTCCTTGGCTACCTATGCCTACGAAGGCAACGGATCTTTGGCGGAATCCCTCAGCTCTCTAGAATCAGCCGCCACTGAGGGGGACCAAGAGTTTGAATATCTGAGTCACTGGGGTCCACAGTTCAAAAAACTGGCAGATATGTATATAGAGCAGGAGTCCCAGAGAGAGACTTAAAGTAGATATGCAACACAGCACACTTAAATAAATCTCAGAGCACTAAATTAACACATACGTACTGAAGTCTCCCTCTGTTCTCTGCTGTGTAACGCATATAGACAAATTTACAAAGACTTGAACATCGCGCTCAACTACTGGGAACTCTTCACATAGACATTCTCTTTTCTCTTCGTTTACTTTAACTTTGTCCTCTTCTTCTGGTCTCTCTCTCGCCTTTTCTCTCTCCCCCCCCCCCCCCCCAAAAAAAAAAAACAAAAGAAACAAAGTT
>NW_015505927.1:710605-737743 GCF_001515645.1 Sinocyclocheilus grahami
TATTATTTTTTTTTTATTTTTTTATATGGATATTATTTCCATGCAACAACATATATTTAATAAAGGTAACAAAAATACTTTCAACAGCTGCTATTATTTATATATTTTTTATATCCATACAGTCCTACTAGGGTCATCTAAATCCGTTTTCCTAGTTGAAACATACTGAAAGGTCTAATACATACACCTCTTGCACATGTCCAGACATACAGTTCTGTACACATCCTCAAATTTAAATAGTCAGAACAGGAATTCCCAGCCACAGGTGACAAGTTTGCAAACAACGACCATTTATAAACGAATACTCATGAATACTAATGTGATCATGTTGGCTGCACACAGAAAAGTTTCCTCTCTTGAATCAGCTGTGTCCTTAAATTAACCTAACAGGGTTTAATCTTGAAAACACAGTTTGTCTTTCCTGCGCCGCGATAATAAATGAAAACTGAAGTCATTAACTAATTAACCAATAGACGATCTGTCATTCCAACCCACCTAATGATAGTTTAAAGTTATAAGGCATATTTTAAATCACTGCAGAGTCAATACTGCATTTAATTAAGGGTTTGATGGATTACGACACACACCAATTATCAAGAATGTAGCTGCAGTGCGTGGCTTTATGTTCTGAATAAAGTATGTCTTTAAACCAAGGCTTTTTCCATTCAGTATATGGACATTTTACGTAGATCATTAAAAAAAATAAAATTTCAATAACAACTTATGTTGTTATTCTGATATTAGTTTGTTCACAGGCAGAACCGCAGCATTTCTGTTCTCATTCAAGTGTAAAGGCCTTTGGTTGCGGTCATGGCCAAGCTGAGGTAGAGTATAATTGGCATTTTATTTCATTAACTCTAGACCGCTATTACACGCGTAAGGTTAACGGAGAAATAAGCATCTATTAGGACTGCAGCTGCCCTCTTTTCTATTCTGACCTTGAATAGCTCAATATTAATAATCGTTCTTTTAACAATGTAACTACTACAGTCTTTTTTTAATGCCACAGCATTTCTCATTTTCCACCTTCCCTCGGAGGACCTGTAAAATGTGTGACCTTCACTTCCAATGATGGGCAGCAGCTCCCAGTGAAAATAAAAATTGGTTCTGAAAAAAAAAAAAATTATAATAATAAAACACTCCATCTGCACAGCGTCATGGAAATATTTATATTACAGTGAAAGAAGATGCAAAGCACTCATCTTTTTCTACATGTTGCTCTCAGATACATAGTGTTTGTGTACATAACTTCTGTAGCGTCTGGAACACTCCAACACACAATATATATTTTGTTAGCTAGATTTCACAAATACTTTGTAACACCCCAGGACGCCGAACAAGACCCTGGTTTCATGGTAACCCGATACATTTACAACCTTGTGGAATGCGAGCCGATAAAACCTTACTTGTATCACACTTGACGTGTTCATTGTTTGCTCATAACCGGAGTCAATAATCATGCAGATTTATGTTACAAACTTATAGAATTGTACAGTAAGAAAGTTATTTCCTTTAACCAGGAAATTAACGTTCTTAGAATTGACAAGACGGTTGACCCTGAGTGGTCAGCTAAATATCTACAGTGGATCTAAAATATGAATAGTTAATTATAACTAGTTATGGTTAATTATTCATATTTCCCCATGAGCTGATTCGCTACACTTCACAACAAAACAAATCTGAAAAAAACAAACACAATAATAAATAAATACATAAATAGAAACAAATGTTGGTAAACTAATTGCGATAAAATATTTGAAAACTGGACTTTTAATATAAACTCTCTCTCTCTCTCTCTCTCTCTCTCTCTATATATATATATATAGAGAGAGAGAGAGAGAGAGAGAGTATATACGTATATATATACTGAACAAAATTCTATGTACACAAAAGGCCTATTTCTCTCAAATATTGTTAACAAATCTGTCTAAATTTGTGTTAGTGAGCACTTCTCCTTTGCCGAGATAATCCATCCACCTCACAGGTGTGGCATATCAAGATGCTGATTAGACAGCATGATTATTGCACAGGTGTGCCTTAGGCTGGCCACAATAAAAGGCCACTCTAAAATGTGCAGTTTTACTGTATCGGGGGGTCCGAAAACCAGTCAGTATCTGGTGTGACCACCATTTGCCTCACGCAGTGCAACACATCTCCTTCGCATAGAGTTGATCAGGTTGTTGATTGTGGCCTGTGGAATGTTGTTCCACTCCTCTTCAATGGCTGGGCGAAGTTGCTGGATATTGGCAGGAACTGGAACACGCTGTCGTATATACTGATCCAGAGCATCCCAAACATGCTCAATGGGTAACATGTCCAGTGAGTATGCTGGTCATTCAAGAACTGGGATGTTTTTAGCTTCCAGGAATTGTTTACAGGTCCTTGCAACATGGGGCCGTGCATTATCATGCTGCAACATGCTCCAACTGCACACTGTCAGGGAAATATTTATATTACAGTGAAAGCATTCATCACTTTCTATACACAACTCTCAGGTCCGTAGTATTTGTGTAGGTAACTTCACAACAAAATAAATCTGAAAAAAAAGAATGAAAAAAAAAAACTCAAACTCTCATTAAATAAAAAAGACATGCTATTCCACAGTCACACATGATAAACTAATTACGACGACTAGGAGAATGTTAAACTGCTGAGAGAGGCAGAAGCAGCAATGAAGACATTTTGCTTGTGCCTGCACAAGTTAGCGAGTCATACGTTTGGTGGAACCTTTTATCTTTCCATGCTAAAACATTGTTCAGAGTATTCACCTCCCCCAATCCCCTACTGGTGGAACTAGACTTTCAACCCTGACTTCAAACACAAGGAAAAATGGCTTAAAAGGCAGAAAAGTTTGATAGGAAATGTATTTTTCAAGTTTGAAGCTCTTTAGACAAAAGCATGTTCTATACAAGACTGTTGTTTAAATTTAGAAAAATGTCTGGAGGCCAGCGTCGGATCAGAGAAATACTGAAATCACTGAAATACTGTAGTGTACGAAGGTTGATCTCGGATCAGCTACACATAAGGGTGTTAAAATCAAAGGGCTAATCTAGATTAGTACATGTAATGGTTGAGACTAATACTTCCAAACAAATGTTGCTATGTGTGTTCAGCCTCAAGTTAGGGTGACCCAGAAACATCAGAGTCCTGCCATGCCACTGCACCCTTGAGCAAGTCACTTAACCCTACAACACTCCATAGAGACAGACCCTCGAATTAGTGTTCTCTAAGTCACTATGGATGAAATATGTCTGCTATATATTTGCCATATCCCCAAAACACACATTCAGTTTGGAGGCTTTTCATCTGATATTTAATTATAAAAGTAGGTAATATGGAATATCATGTTCAGATTTAGAGTTATTTATAGAGTTAGGGTAAATAAACAGCATGCCGTTAGCAGTTGTTTTTATCTAAAGTGATTTACAGTACACTAATTACAGGAACAAACTCCTGGAGCAACTCGAGGTTAGATGCCTCGCTCAAGGGTGCAAGGGTAATTGCTCATGGTTCAAACATGCAACTTCCCTTAACCCGCAACACAAAACCAATCCCAATAGCACAGCTTCCTAACAGCAGTTCAAAAGGTTGTATACATATCAGGGTTATTATTCTTAATTACAACTGTAGTTAATAAACCATTTTTGTTCATTAAATGAAAGCTGAAATAAATAATTAGATTAAAAACGTATTTCAAGTTGCTGCCAAGGCAACAGTTCTAAGGTTCATTTAGTTGATGCAATAAAAAAAAATCTAAAGTATATCAATAAAAACTATAACATGTCTAAATGTCTAAATATATCTATCTATCTATCTATCTATCTATCTATCTATCTATCTATCTATCTATCTATCTATCTATCTATCTATCTATCTATCTATCTATATACTGTGATAAATGCATGTAGAGGAGGAATGATAACTGCATTTCAGAGATATTTTCAGTTGGCTTTCACAATAATAAATGATGTATATACAGAATGCATATATAGTAACCATATTTTTGCTCCTTTGGTCACTGTGTTCAGATTGAATGATGGACCCTTTAAAATATCCATGGATGGGGTTGCGGTTCCACTGAGATTTGTATTGTGCAGGTGTGTAGAGGCATATTTGTACTACAGCGAAACACTGTCCATCTCACATATATAGATTTCATTGTGAGGCAGAAGAGGAGGTAATCATTTTCCTCCAACATTCACTCCACAACTCAATCCGAGCTGACAATGTAAATCTACCCTCACTCTACTTACAGTAATGCATCAAAAGTGTGGATATCACTGAACGAGATCCACTTTTCATTTGATCAATAGCTCCTGACCGGCCATTTGTGAAGATATTTCTCTCCGAAGCTACCGAGCTGCTCTTCCATTTTAACTCAGAAGGGTTCTTGTTTCTGCAATCTCTTAAAAAAAAAAAAAACAATCTCTCTACAGTCATAGCTGAACATCGAGTGTTACAGACGAATGCAAAAATATAGCCATTCTACAGAAGGAGCCACTTATCTATTGTATAGAATATCATCTCTCTCCCACATAGTCTCCCTCATACAGCATACAGATCAATCAGAAAAACGCCTAAAGGATAAACATAATGAAATATAGTGTCTAATTGTGATAGAGAAGTTCCAAAAGGAAGGTCTTTAAATCTTTGTTGTTTTTCTTTTGTTTCATTACTAAACATCCACTTATCATGTACAAATAGCATGCTTCTTGCAATTTAAAAATATTTTTGTTCACTAAAGAATTTCAATGATAACAATTTACAAAGGGTATAATAACCTATCGATAGATAGATAGATAGATAGATAGATAGATAGATAGATAGATAGATAGATAGATAGATAGATAGATAGATAGATAGATAGATAGATAGATAGATAGATAATATTATAAATAGATAGATAGACAGACAGACAGACACACCAGTGTTACTTTATAATTATCTAATAATAATACTAATAATATACTTTATATTTATATACTGTACTTTAGTAATATTTTATATATAAATATATTTTATTTTTATACATTGTTTAATTTTATTCACATTTTAGCACAATTTGTTACTACTACTTTTGTTTAATTTATTTTTTATTTCAAGTTATTTCAAGCAATTTTACTAGTTTAATTTTAATATCAGTCTGTCACATTTATTTATTATGTTGCAATTGTATACACTTTATTAATTACAATTTCTGTTGGCCAAAACAATTGCTACTTGAATAAATATTATTCAATGAAATACAAATTGAAATATTGAATATAAATACCTTTTTCATTCGGCTGAAAAACTATTAAATAGCCTATGTAACATGAACTGCACCTTTTTCATAGGCAATTATGTAGAGAGAGAGAAAAAAAACATGTTTTTTCAGGACTTAAATAAATAAATCTTATTTACTGGAGTAAAAAGTGTGACAACTTTCCTCATCTCTCCTATCTCCAATATGCCTCTTCAAGATCTCTAACTCATTAATTGTAATCACTGAGCTTTATCTAACTATTAACCCCATTGTACTTGTATATGTATATCTGTGTGGTTCTTAACCAGTGAAGAGGCAAGAAGGCTTAAAAAAAACAAAAAAACAATCACACTTATGGAGGCCATTTAATCAAATCGCTTGATGCCGTTGTAATCTGACAATGTAATTTTATAATTCAAATATCAATGCAACTTTAATTCACCTGCAAAGTATTTCTCTGAGAAACGTAGACCGTTTTAACAAGGAAGTAATTGGATACTGCAGCAGCCATATATCCAAATTAAAAAACACAGCATGCGTGACCCTCACACGACATTTGAATATGACTAAATGAGTCACAGAAGCACTGTCGCACCTGGAGGGTTTGTTAGTGCGTCCAGGTGTGCTGTTGAACTGTATTTTGCACCGGTAAAAGGGCACGTGGCGACCTGATACAACTATATCTGTAAATTAAAGCCGAGGTCAAGGTGAAGCGAGACCAGACGGGCTGTCACTGCAGATTACCCCCGTCTGATGATCTAAGAGGGTCCGAAGCTATCGGGCAGCCCGCTGCCAGAAATGTGTCGTTAAAATCTGAAATGACCAAGCGAGATCCTCTCCTCCTCCTCGTGCCCTTATCTTTCAGAGGTGCGAGCATTTTCTGCAGCGCTTTGAGGTAATGTGCTTATAATGGACGTAAGAATGTTACTCTCCGCTCACGTAGACCGTGTCTATTTCTCATGAAGCTCTAATCATCAAACAGTCTACTGCCTGAATAAGACCGGAGACCATTTTAACATAATGACAACAGGGAAAGTTCTGCCATAGTAAATTTTCGATCTAATTGAGATCATTTGTCTTCGATAACGTTTCAAATGAGCCTTAATGACATTGAGCAGCAGACAGTGTCACATTAAAAGCCTCTAAAACACATGTGGAGCCGTCATTAATTTTTCAATCAAAAGAGAAAATGCTAGGCACAACTCTGCCATTAGATTGCTACAGCACGAAAATGCCTGTCAAAGTCATGACTTCTTGATTTCTCTGCATATTCACCACCGACGGGGTAAAGCCTGACGCAAGGCTTGACTTCTTGTTGTGGTGGAAACAGTTTAATCACAGCATTTAGACCGAGTAGGGAACCAGGCGTCATACGGAGAGCTATTTGGAGAGACCAATGACCCATGGACTGCAATGAACTGTGGGAAATGCCTCCAGTCCGGAGGGACACAGCGTGGTTACTGCGGCAATGCAGCATAAGATGCTCACACACATCAATCATTCCGATGATAGAAAGCGATCAGAAAGATGACACTGGCGTGTTTTTCTCATGTGGCATTGTAAACTAGTCGCACATCATATAGTATAACACATGAAAGCCGTTTATGTCTAGCGTTAAAGGGATAGTTCACACAAAAATGAACATTTTGCCGTGACAAGTTGTTTCAAACCTGTATGACTTTCTTTATATTTTGAAAAATGTTGGTAACCATTGACTTCCATAGTATGGAGAAAAAAAACAATGCTGTTGAAGTCAATGGAGACCAGCGACTGTTTGGTTACCAACTTTCGTCAAATTATCCTATTTTGTGTTCAGCAGAAGAAAGAAAATCATACAGGTTTGGAACAACTTAAGGGTGAGTTAATTAATTTTTTTGGCGGTGAACTATCCCTTTAACTGCATGAGGAGCATCAGTTGTCTCCAATAAGCTGTCAATTACAGAACGGACCTCAAACTCTGTAAGCTGATGGGAGGATTAGATTTGATGTAGGTTTCTTATTACCGCAGGCCATTTTACAGTTCTACTTCAACTTGTTAAGTCAGCAAGGACAGAAATGAAGTGAACACGTACCCCTCTGCTGTTACCCGATTCAATAGTGTCAGCCTTCTTATCAAAGTCACGTCAATGAATGCGTGTGAAACAGCAGGTGTGTGACAGTGACCCACCAGGCTAAAAAGAGATTGATCATGTATCTCTTTGATATTGCATGTGACGCGTTATTAAAACAGTTGCATCAGCGTTTAACATTCGCAGCTGGTATTTCTTCTCGAGGCTTCGGGCTTTGAGACTCAGCTCTGCTAACTTCTTCTTTTCTTTTGGACTTTGCCGCATTAAATGCGATTATTCTGCTGAATGTGACTGTTTCACTTTAGTTAGAGAGACCTAACTTCTCACAGAACTTTCAGCTTTTTATAACAGTTCAGTCAATTTAAAATTCCAATTTTGTCATTGTTTCCTAACCCGTAGGACTACCTGTCTCCATGGAAAACAAACCAGTGATATTTTATGAATCTTTTTGCGAAGGTTGCTCCTTCTTGCCATGCAACTACAAAAGGACTGGAGCTGTCAAGAATCAAAAGGGCATAAAAACTTCATAAAAGTATCATACAATTGGTCCAAATGCATTATATTCACTGACAATGTTTTATTCGCTTCAATCAGTTGATTATAAGCATCAATGTCTGATTTGTGAGTCAAATCATTTATATGAATCAGTTGATTTGGTTCAACAAAACGTAATGATTAATTCACTAATCAGGCTGATCATAAAGGTTTGCAACAACATGAGACTTTTATTTTTGAGTAAACTAAGCAATTCCTTTAGCACTCAAACAAAAAACGAAAGCACTATATAATAAAAAAAGTTTGATTCACTTTTCTTGCATAAAATAGGACTTACTAGAAACAAACGTACATTTTGAAATAATATTGAAAAATAATTTGGAGGGGACCTTTTCTAGAGGCAACAATGTACTACAAAGGAAATAAATTAATAAGACAGGCTCAGATTTAATTATCTGCAGTGACATTGAGTGATGTAAAATGACTAAAAATGTTAAAAACATTAAGTATTGTTTATTTAATGCATTAATAAACAATACACTAAACATTAGCATTACTAACTGACAGAATTTAATGATTTCAGTTAATTAATTAACTGAAGAAGAAAAAACATCTCGGGATTGCAACCATATCTAATTCATTGCATTAAACAAAAACAAACAAACAAACACAAAACTAAGAACACAATAGATAGATAGATAGATAGATAGATAGATAGATAGATAGATAGATAGATAGATAGATAGATAGATAGATAGATAGATAGATAGATAGATAGATAGATAGATAGATAGATAGATGACCAAAAAAAAAAACTACTACGGCTTTATTCTGTGAGGAATTCACTAGGAATGAATTTTGCACATAAAAGCGTTTCTTACACAGACAATTCACTAAAGGAATTCAGTTAAACACCTGCAAATCAGGTCAAAGGCCAACTGTGATCTGGGACGGTACAGCATCACTACATCACTGCTGGATATGTCCGCTTATGATGCTAATCTCCATCATGTGATGAATTACTATAACCATGACAACCAAAAAATGCACACCATCATTTCATTTGCTGCCTGCTTTTTGCGCTTTCATAGTAAAATTGTAAATAAATATAATAAAAATAAATGTAATAAAAAAAATCATTTTAAGTGCTACAGGTGAATTTAAGCATCACAACATTTTAATGTACAGTTATGAAAAATGGATTTGACTATCTCACTATGGATCCAACATTTCACAGAACTTTCAGTGCTTTTCATATCTTTCATGAAGGAATAACATGAAAGCATAACATATAAAGAATAAAAAAAAATTAGTCACTCACACTCATAACGTTCCTAACCCGTATGCCTCCTTCCAGTCTCCATGGAAAACAAGCCAATACATTCCGTTCTGAAGAAGGTACTCTTTTACAAATCATTTTACAAAATTCACTCCTTTTCATGTGATCATAAAGTGACTGGAGCTGTCAAGAATCAAAAAGGACATAAACGCACCATTAAAGTATGGTAAAATTGGGCTAAATGATATATATGCATAAAGTTTAACAGTGTGTATAATAGGGTTATAACACACACACACATACATATATATATATATATATATATATATATATATATATATATATATATATATATACAGATACAAAACCTGAAATTTTCTTCCAAAATTAGCATTTTTATCAAGCTCCTATGTTTATGTTAAGTTATTTCACTTTAATGACAATGAGAATAAACTATTCAATGACATTAAAGTGAATTAACTCAACATAAACACAGCAGCCAATTAAGAATGCTAATTTTAAAGGAAATTTTCAGATGGCTTTTAGAGGGTATACATATATATATATATATATCATATGAAAAATATCTAACTATATATTTTAATATTTTATTTCATCTTACATGCATAGTTAATTTATTATATTTTATTTTTTAATTATTATTATATTTTTCTTTTACTTGGATGCAACACTAGTCAAATGTTCCATATAACAAGTACAACTGTCGAATGTGTTTGGAGAAATATTAATAATGTATGTTAACACTTTTATTAGACATATATAAATGCACAATGGAGGCAGAGAGAGGGCAGATTTTTTATCAATAATGCAAGTCTTATTTGATGTGCTAAGAAAGGTTAAAAAAGGGTATCTTCATAACCCACAAGACAGGAAAAAAGAAACAGCGCGGGAAAGATTAAAGAAGAAGACTCTGTAGTTTTACAGGGTCGTGCCACAGGCAGTAAACAGGTACTCCAGCGTGAGCTCAACGGGGCATGATGAGTGGAACATAGACCAGATGTAGGATTAATCATTTAAGTCATGCGGTCCAAATGTCCCACAGGACGTACTCATCGCTTTTTAAAATCCATCTTAAAAAGCAGAGCAGCTCTCCAGAGATTTGGAGGGTAATAGTCAGATAGGGGCTCTAGAGGTGTTTGGCTATGATGTTAGCAGCCTAACAAGCTGCGCGGGGCACTGGAGGTTGTGGTGATGGCATGGTGTTATGGGATTCTGAACCAATTTGGAATAACAGCTTGATAGATTTGCAGACACTCAGAAAGGCCTCACGGTTATATATTTATATCTAACTGCAATATATTTTTTTTTCATCTCTGTACTTAGTAGTGGTTTTGTTGTGGGTACCGCTAAGAGTTGTCGGCTCATAAGTGATACGTTCAAAAGCCTTGTAAAATAAAACTAAACGTGATATATCTTCTTAAAGACACATCGTCGTGGGAGAGGCGCGATATAACCGTATCATATCATGGGCATTATTGAATGCCACTCTTTAAATGTAATTTACTCCGTAAAAGTCCATAAATCGAATTTACACAGAACTTGCCAATTACTCCGCACAAAAAGGCACTTATAGAGAGCCGGTGAAAATGCATTCTGATAAAGCACTCAGCATCTCCATAAAACTGCTTGCCAACGAGAAAAAAAGCCCTTATACTTTACCTGACTGAGCTCATAAAAAGATTTTATATTTGGCAGATTTGCGAGGTCTCGTGGACCTTGACTCGAGCTACCAGCGAGAACTTCCTGACCTATCGTAAAGGAAGAGAACTACATGTATCTAAAATAACACACGAGAAAGCCTTTTTCAAGCTCTTAAAAAGAGCACAACAACCAAAACCTTGGCCTTGCTCAGTTACCACTAGTCTTGCTCACACACACCACTTATAGCACCAATCGCAAGCTTCATTACACAAACATCGGCAAAGAATGAGCCACATAAGCATCAAAACAGCATTTTAAGTGACAGCCGTGACCTCGTTCGGCACTGCGGAATGACTCTGAATCATTTAAAATGGAGGTGAACGCCCCACTATATTGTAATGGCCATTTCAGACAAAACTCGGCAAAAGAAGGTTGCACAAATTGTTGCATACTTTGGATCCATCTGGGTGATTTTCTTGGGGGAAAACTGTAATTGCCATTCTTGAATGAGGGTTGCTTGCCTCTTTTGAGCGGCAGTAATACACATCCATCATATCTCCCGTGATTATGGGAGCTGCAGATGCCAGTTATGTCATTTCCAGCTTATTGCTGATGGCACGGTCTTCCCGTGCCGTTGATGTGTAATTTGGGAGGTTTAGGAAGGAGAAGACGAGCAGGAGAGAAGTGGTTAGGGCTGATTTAGATAATTGCAGTTTCAGTTGCCAAACTGAAGGCTTGCATTAGTGTCTTACCCAAACGCAAGGGTACGGACAGCAGAAGGTAAATAGCTTTGAGATTACCCAGCTTGTTTTTATTTTGACACACTCTACGGAGTTGAATGAATGACAGATTGTACTCTAAGGCGATAGCTTCATAAATTAAACAACACGGTTTAGCGAAGTAATAGCGCTTACACAATCTTCAAGAGGTGTCTTGTGAATAAAACAAGCATTTTAGACCTACACTTATGAACGCTATGAAAGCCTTATATATACAGAAATTAGAATCACGCCTTGTGAACACACAGGGAACGTGCTGGGATTTCTCTCTCTGATGAAATAAATCGCTTTTAGACTGTGCAAACATAAAAATACATTGGTACTAAAGTCCACTATAGAATCAGTTTGTAAATGGTGTATGCACATCACAAAATCTCCACCTTTTCCAATAAGAACAAGATAAATCACGATTAATTCGATAGCACCATCTAGTGGTAAATTATCTGTTTGTCCTGTATTTCACCTAAATCTTTTTTTGTGGTTTATTACAAAGTAAAAAATGATTAATTATTAGGCAGTCTGAAACCTCAGGCAATTAAAAAAGGTATTAGTGGCAAAAACGTGCATTTATTTATTTATGTATGCATGCATTTATTTATTCATGCAATTTTAATGTAATTTTGTAATTGTAAATGTAAATTGACAAATGTATAAATCTTGTTAACTTTTAATAATATTAAAATTTGTTTTATTTGATTTGATTTATTATTAACATTTAAAAATATATTATTATATCATATAAAATATCATACTATATATTATTATCATTAATAATATATATTCATATTACATTTTTTTAATAATTAAATAAGAAATTAAGCATTTTTAACCTAAATGTTAGCTTATATTATAACTCTGACAACTGTTACTCAGTATTTGAATCTTTTTTTTTTTTTTACAAATGTAAAAATATGTATAAATAACTATTTGTGAATTTGTAAATACAATATTATATTTATAAGAAATATGATCTTTATTATTTCTTAAAATTATATTTATTTATTAAATCATTTTCTGTTTTATAGCCATACTAGACCATAAACGCATGTATGTGACAAAACTGCCAATGTTAAAGTCTGATCCTAAATGCACACAGTCAGAAAACACACCAATTCTAGACGTACCGTGATTGCTGAACATATCACGTTTACACTACTTTCGAGCTCCAAACTAATCTGCATACATTTTCGTTGGATGTTTTTCAGGAACTGCATTGAAATACTAGACCTGCATTTTAACACAACATATTCGGGTGGCCTTGACTTCTTATGCTGAGTTCAGCAGTTACTTGGTGCCATCTTGAGGTGAAATTCTGTATGGTGTGCAAACAATGCCACACTTCAGCAAGGTTACAGGAACATCTGCCGCCACGTGAGAATGCTATGAGCATGATGAAATATCTTTGAAACATGGTTACTGCATCTTAACCTGTAGTACGACTCCTCTGTTGTTCATGGTCATTTTGGTAAGTCGATTAAAAAAAAAAAAAACCCTAACAAAAATATGATTTAGTCAATTAATTTAAAAAAATCGATATTTTAGAAACTGCATATGCGTGAAGCTGATCTAAAACTGCTGGTATATGACAATGTTTAGGTGAAAATAGAAGTTCTGAGAAGAACCTCCATTTCTGAATTCACATTTTTTTGCTGGCTTCAAGGCATAGAAGAAAGGTCTTTTGTGATTTGTGTTCCTCATTTTTGTAAAGAATGGAATCCTGTGATGACACTATTAGGATAGGGAAGACATATACAGATGAACAACATAGAAGACAACAAACGGTCAAAAAATAAATAAAAACATAATAAATGTGACATTTAAACAAAATAAATCTGTCAAAAGCCCTGAGATTGTAGTAATACATTTTCAACACTTTCATGTACATTTCAAATGTCAATGCCAATACTTGTTAAAGGGGTCATATGATGCGATTTCAATTTCTTCTTTCTCTTTGGAGTGTTACGAGCTCTTGGTGCATAAAGAAGATCTGTAAAGTTGCAAAGACTAAAGTCTCAAATCCAAAGAGATATTCCTTATAAAAGTTCAGAGTTAGCCACACCTACCTAATACGTCTCGTTCTAACACGCCTCCACATATCTACGTAACTATGTGGGAAGATTTGCATAATGCCGCCCAAATGTTCATGCAAAGAAAGAAGGCGTAACTTTTAGTCTCACTATAGTATTGTTGACGCTGCAGCCATGTCGTGAAGACACTGTGTGTTTCGTTGTGAAAGCGAAACTACTTTGTTTGGTCTTCCAAAAGAGGACGATATCTGCTTCGTCATGCCTAGATCTGATCTGTGCTGGTAGCTGAGGAAATACATCAACTTTGCGCTGTGGATCGCCAGATTGGTTTTCACCGTGGACGAAGCGGAGTCCAGCCCGGGGTCGACACATGTGGTTGCCGCAAGCCCGCCGCCTCTGCTCACTCTAGCCCCCGGCCTCCACTCACTCAAGGCCGCGATGTGTGACGCTATGTTTCGTTGTGAAAGCGAAACTACTTTGTTTGGTCTTCCAAAAGTGGACACGACTAGAAATCAGTAAAGTTAAGTTGTATTTACAACACTGTTCCAGAACACTTCAACCCAAATATTCAGATGTGTGCAGCACATTTTATGGAGGACCGTTTCCTGATCCTGGTGGAGTAGACTACAATGCCGGCTGTTCTGACTCACGGACTGTAAGTACATTTTTTTATATTTAATGTTTTTATATTTTATATTTATAGTGAGTTTTTTGAGCAGTGTAGAGTAGGGCTTGTTGTTCGTCATTTCTCCGATCACAAATGCAGACATGGTTTTATGTTTACGCAGCGCGATGCAACGCAACGCGTGAAAAGACAGTACAAGTCATTATAATCCATAATTATGTCCCCACTGTATGCAACAAATGCCTCATTTATAATGGGTTTTCATGTTTTTGAATCATCGCTCCGGCCGGACAGGGCATCGTCACAGTATGGTGAGGGGCGTAACATTTCTGTCACACTCTTGAGGTATTCGGCCAATCATAACGCACTGGATAGCTGGCCAATCACAGCTCACCTTGCTTTTCAGACCGATGAGCTTTGTAAAAATCGACGCGTTTCAGAAAGGCGGGGCATAAAGGAGAAACAATAATGTACAGTATGTGGAAAATAATGTGTTTTTTGAACCTTAAACCGCATAAACACATGTCATTACACCAAATACACAAAATAATGTTCTTTTTAGCAACATCATATTGTAGCAAACATCAAATGACCCCTTTAAAAAATATATAATAATAATAATAATAATAATAATAACAACACTTAACTTTCATTGCAGAACCCATTGACACATTAGAGATCAATTAATGCTCTTAAATAATTTAGTTTGATTAAAATGCTTAAATAAATTAGTTTGATTTACTAGAGTCACCTGCAGCATATCCTAGACCTCTTTCACAGCCCGGGATGTTGGTTGTATTAGAAGACCCTTCAACACGCTTTGTAGTGTACCTAGTCGATCAAATCCTGTGAAACATTCATTTGAATCTGAGTCTGTTTTTTTGTTACAGATCAATTAATTAATTAATAACATCACATAATTTGGCAATGCAATCCACTAGAGTGAAACCGATTTGTATGCATTATTCAGTTTTGACACAATATATATTAATTAATATTTGTCATGAAGCACGAAGACATTTAGAAATGTTAATGGGTAATGGCAAAAAATTCAATTAAATGTTTATAAAGCAGCCATTTAGACCTACTGATGGCTTTCTAGTAGTGCAGCCTTGATGAGAATGAATTTGGGTTTCTCCTTGACCTAGAAAGCAGGTCTTTGATTTCATGAAGTGCCTCAATAGATTTGTGCCCAACCATTCATGAATATTGCTCTGCAATCTTTCAACTTGAAAGGTTCAGAGGGCCATGGCCATGGGTTATGACAGTCTTTTATCTTGACGGATCGAGGTTGAGGAGAAATTACGGTTTCTGCAAGGTGCCAACAGCTGGTTTTTCTACCATAAATAGCCAAGGTTTTATGTTTTTTTTTTTTATTCCCTTCTCAGAAGAATTTCTATAATTTAAATTAATAACAATTTGTAATTGTTCTGCTTTCTGCCTCTCTTTGGGAGGGTTAAAATGGATTATCCTTAATTAGTAATTTGTCACTCAGCTGACACTTTCATCCAAAGCGACTTGTGGTAGCCTTATTACAGGGAATTGGAGTAATGATGTGAAAATTCAGCTTTTTCAACCAGGAATAAACTACATTATAAAATATATTCAAATAGAAAACAGTTATTTTAAATTGTAATAATTTTTTCCCAATATTATTGTTTTTGCTGTATTATCTCATTAATTTAATGTAGACTTGGTGAGCATAAACTATTTATTTCAAAATGTTGAACCAAAAACTTTTGTTCAGTGATGCATGTTTGGTCTAAATGGTCACTGGTATGTCGCAACTACATATTTTGTCAAAATTAAGTTCCCAAAATTACCAAAAATTGAGTATGGGTATATTAGACGATGACAGATGGATTTGGCTCAAATTTAGATTTAAATAATGCTCATATTCAATTGAACACTGAATTCACAAAGGAAGAGGTTGATTTCATACATAAAAAACAAACACCAATTTGACACATTGAATTTTGAAAACTGGATGTGCGACAACAGGACAATTGTGTGAGCTTTGCCCCAGGGTGGGTTTTTTGGACTGGGCTCTTGTCGCTTCCGTGCGTGCCAATCAATTGTGTCCAAGGCAGGTTTCAATGGAGCAGAAGGAGCTGTGATGGAGGCTACAGAGTGTGTCTGTATTTAAAAATGGAAGGAAGAGGAGGAATAGAGCCAGAGATTTTCTACCCCAAAGCTATGACTCACATAGTCTAAACCAGTGGTTCTCAACAGTCCCGGGGACCCCCTTCTCTGCACATTTAGCAAGTCTCGCTTATTTACCACACCTGATTGAGATCATCAGCTCATTAGGACAGAGATTCATGAACTGAACCAAAGCCACTGGAAGGCAAGTCTCTTTTATTCAAAAGAAAGAAGAAACCACGACAAAAGAGAATATGGCAGAAACAATGGCTTGGGAGACGTGGACAACAAGGACTGTCAGTACTGCAGAAAGAGTTGGAGGTAATTAAACAGTATACTATATTAAATATTATATATTACAAATATAAATTATAAATATTATATATTATATACTATATATTGTATACAATGAAATGTGGTATTATATGCACAATCTATGCATTTGCTAAATTTATTTCTAGTTAGTTGATTTGATTAATTTGTGGCTTTTCGTGTCTGTTCATGAAGATGCATGATAAGAGTGTTTACACCATCTGCACAGTGATTGGCTAGATTAGTTCCACCTTGTCATTGTGTCACTCACATTATGAGATCACGTGGCGATAGTATCAAACAGGTTTGAAAATATCGTAGCGTCTGTGATAGCTTGAGACAGGTTCGGATCACGTTGCCGATACTTAACGAGCTTCGGCGACCGCAACGAGCACCGATTTGGTCACGATCAGGGGGTTTTGTCGCAGACTGTGGAAATCTGTCTGTGACAGCAAAATCCAGCCAAAAATCCTGTAGTGTGAGCCCAGCTTTATCTGACACACTCAGTTCAGTCCATGGATCTCTCTCCTAATAAGCTGATGATCTCAATCAGGTGTGTTAAATAAGGGAGAAATGCAAAATGTGCATAGCAGGGGGGCCCCAGTACTGGAATTGGGAACCACTGGTCCAAACAAAAATTATCCAATAGATCCAACAATACGTGTCATAACTGAAGGGTTAACGGTCATTCAGACACTGCTTGAGCTTAATTAAATTTCCAATCAATCTATGCTTTTTCTTGTTTGTATCTCTCACAATTTTGTATTGCATTGTACCTTTTTGATTGGCTGAGTTTTCTGATATGGATGCATTATGTTTAGGCCAGTGGTTTTCAACTTATTGATTGTAGTTCTATTCTGATATAACAGAGAGCTGGGATAGAAACAATGTTAAACATAAAAAAAGCCAATTAACCATATAATAGTGCATGGGACAGGCTTATTTTAAAATAGGCTAATTAGCTTTTTAAAGTGAGGAGAAAAGGCTTAGCAGATGTTTTGTGGTTGATGTCACGGAGTCTGTGCATCCAATCAAAGTCTAATGGCTGGTATAAATCATACTTCTGATGCTGTTCATGCATGTACAATTAATTTTTTCAATAAAACCCATGCCAGGTTAATAGTTTTGCATACTGGTTTCCTAAATCAGCATGTATTTAATTAAAACTAAGTGCATGATTATAACAGATTTCATGTCCAAAAGTTCAAAACTGAAGTCGTTTTTCTGTATAAAACATAAATAAACGAATACCCAAATAAATAAATAAATGAATACCCAATTTATGAATGTTTTGCGGTATATTGAAGTGGTATATTTCAAGCCACAATATGTCATTGGTTCCCTGGTGAACAATATGCTCATAACAATAAATGTTTATTAAAAACAGTTAGCAAAACAGTGTGCATAATATAAAATTAATCATTTAAGACAATTCACTGATCAATTCATTGGGTTCTTCATGTTGATGCAAAGAGGCAAAATAATACATATGCACAAGTACATTCAAGGTCTGAATAAACACAAAGTGTGCACTATTAACTCATGAACATAAGATGGCAGTATATGACAAGTTATAAGTCACTGCTTTCTGCTTAAAAAATGTTTGTGCTACAGACATAGTGAAAGATGTATAAAACACCATTTATATTTCAAAGCAGCACATCCTGGAATGTTTTATTCATGAAATACTGTAAATGTTTGAAGAGGGGCTCTTATTCTTTTCCAGCAACTCCCTTCTGGTATTTCTTATTTGAGACATAAGTGACATTTAGATTTGTGTACTTTGTTTTTTTGTCTTTCTATCCATATTTCAGTTTAACCTTGTTCAAATACGTCTTTGTCCTGTCAGACCTGTTAAATTAAGCCCCATATGTTCAGTAGTCACTCTCCTAAGCTGTGCATTAATGTATAATGCACAGTGCTTTGCTAATAATAGCATCAAGTGCCTACGCCAGATGAAATCAAACCAAAATCTTTGGGGAACCTTACCCTTTAAGAGATATTCTGAGGGTGAAACCTTACAGCGAACGTAGATCGATATCACTAAAATTCCCATCTCCCCTGAGTCATATTCTCATACTCAAAAAACAACTGATATTTCAGGAGCCTTATTTCACCTTTTTTCACATACATTCTATAGTCCATAAGAGTATAAGAAACCTGGAACAAATGTATTTTAAAGACAGAAAAGATGCAAATTATATATAGAAAGTTGATGAATGGCTTAAGAAGTGAGAGATGACATTTACAACACCCTCCCCTTTGAACTGCTGATAAAATCAGTTCCATTTTGCAGTTATTGTGGAAAGCAGCTCGGCAGTCTCTTCATGTACTTCCTGTCATTGTGACCGAGTTCAATGCATTAGATATAATAGCTCTGAACCGAATGGCTACTATGGTGATTTCTTTAAAATGTGAACGTAAATGCAATGCAATGAAACAGTAAAAACACGCTGAAAGCATATTTGTAAAGATATGTTGATTAAATTGGTGCATTAGAGGTTAGATTACATGAGAGCTTTCAAAGGCTGTTAAAACCACACTGTGGATTTCAATGATAAAATACTTGAGAGATAGAGAGAAAAAAAAAAAAACTCTCATCAGAAGGTGAATAGAATGCCGAGATTTATACTAGTAACACAAACTGAAAATACTGAGCATAACACTAATAACACCACTTACACTTGACATTGTATTATGTTGCATATCAAACTTTTTTGTGTATATTTGTCAATGAGGGCACATTAATGTTTAGTAAAAATTATAATTTTAAGTAAAAAAATTAAAACAAAAGCGAAAAAATAGACCATAGGAGTAAAAAAAAGTTATTATTTTTTTATATTTAATACACCCTCATTGACTCTGTTTATGTTTTACACTGTTTCCCGCTCATTTTTAGTTTATTCATGTTTTATGATGTTTATTTTCATAACCCCCTTACGAAAAGTAGCCATGGTATACGATAAAAATAAAACCAAAAAAACATGGTTAGTATTCACTGGAAAAAAAATAATTGCCAGAAATTTACAGGATTAAAGATAATTATTTTACAGTACATTACTGTAGTTAGAAATGTACTGTGAAATCAATGCATGCTGGGCCATTTTCTTACAAATGACTGTGAGTGATTTAAAAAAAGTTATTTTAATGATGTCTGATAGATAGATTTGAAAACACAATGATTAAAATCAACAAACTTATTTATTGCCCTGAAGGTCCCTCTCAAACCTCTATTGCCCTTCCATGAATACCGACGCTGGACCGAACCGCTAATTAAACCAGGATTAGGTCCGTGTGTTATGATTAATTACCTCACTGAATGTAATTCAGCTAACACTGATGATCCTCTGCTCATGTGTCATGTTGGAGACTTGAACCATTCATCAAGAGCAAAGGGTCAAGCACAAAGTAGAATGCTGATGGTAAAACCGTGTTTCCTAATTATGTATCATACGACAGCCTCAAGTGGCCAAACTAACACACATACACACAAACACACTTACAGTATACACACACACCTCTCTGTCTCGTTCGACTCCTCATATATACACATTATGATGAACATGTCTTTAATAACTTCATCAGTATGTATGTAAACAGCATTAAGAGTGTGGTTTTATGGCATTATGTTAGTATTAGGACAGCTAATATGTCATGTTATCTTTTAGTCCTTACTAAAAAAAATTAAACCTTTAGTATTAAAATACAAATATCTGAGATCCAAAGAGCTCAGCAGAGAAATCAAGTAAAATGTTATAGTTTGCAGACATTCACTATAGCACTGTGAATCACCCGCTTGTCTTTTCATTACTTATTAAGGCTTTTCACACAGAACCACATAATTGATATTTGTGAATAGGCTCGTGAGGGAGAGCAATTCACAGCAGTCAATAGTGATTCAGTTGGAAACACAGTAATGTCTTGGGTCATTTTATAGCCCACTGCACAGACACAACTGTAATAGTTTCTAACTTGTGTAAAACCACTGTGGGCCTGCAGTGTCAAGCATATTAGGTATTTGAGTACATACATTTAAATTGAGTTGTGATGAATTGGACTGAATGAGGTATTTTCTGTGGCATGCTTTATCTGAACTGAATAAATATTGATATTAGCCTAATCAAAATACTAGGTGACACTTGGTCTGTAAATACATGTGGCAGCTACACATTATGCATACGTTCTTTGGTAACACTTTATTTCGATAGTCCACTTTAGACTTTCTATTAACAGCAAGTAACTTTGCAACTACAAGTCAACTAGCAGTTAGTCGAGTATTAGTAGACTGTCTGCGTAATATCTTCTAACACTTTCTTTGTCAACATTCTACTAACCCTAAACCTACCCTAACAGTCTACTCTGAGAGATAGTAGACATGTAGTTGCAAATTAATGAGAATTAGTTGACATGTAGTTGACATGTAGTTACAAAGTTACTTATAGTTAGTAGAATGTCTAAAGTGGACTATCAAAATAAAGTGTAACCCGTTCTTTTTGTTTCAGTAGTCTAAGCAATGAATGCATGTCTTTCTGCTCTTGTGCATGCATTCTTTCTTTTCTTGACATGGACAGAATGTTGTACTAAAATATGCAACTGCTGTTTAATTGGACTGAAACACCGCTACTGAGTGAAACCGATATCACCATCAGTGTAGTCTGATTGCCGAAGGACTGAATCTTGTGAGTCGGCACTTTATAGTGAATCAAATATATACAGCGCAACTTGTGTAGTCTGATTCCTGAACAAATGACTCTCATGAGTCATTTCTTTAAAGGGAATTAAATACATACAGCACAAGTATAGTCTGATTCACAAAGAAATGACGATTATGAACCAGTTCGTTTAGCAAATCAAACGGCTTACAACTGTGAGACCGTCAGTGTTTGTATTCACTAAAATTAACATTTAGAAACACTTAAGTGTTTTGACAGTAGTATTAAAAAATAAATGTAATATGTTATTGTTATTCAACAGTGAATAGAGAATTGAAAACCTACAGCGCAACACATTTTCAAATTACTGACTCTTGTGAGGTGGTTATTTTTAGTGAATCAAATACATATGACGTAATACGTGCAGTCTGATTCTTTTATGAATGACTCTTATGAGCCAGTTATTTTATTGAATCAAATACATACAGCAAAACAAGTGTAGTCTGATTATCAAACAAATGCCTCTTACGATCTGGTTCTTTTTACTGAAATAAAAACATACAACGTAATAGGTGTAGTCTGATTCTTTAATGAATGACTTTTATGAGCCACTTATTTTTAACTGGATCAAAAACATACAGCACAAGTGACTCATGAGTCATTCTGTTAGCGAATCAAACAGCTTACAACTGTGAGACTTTCAGTGTAGCCTAGTTACTGACTGATTGTTTATATGTTAATGTTTAGTTAAAGAACAATAAAAAAATAATATACAAATTATAAAATCATATAAGAAATAATAAATAACAAAAATAAAAAACGTATAAAAAATAATTAAATATGTTTTAAAGGTAATTACTTGATTACTCTAAAAATACAAAACAATATTCCATGAACAAACTGATGTCTTTCAGCATGTAAGTTGCTGCATTCCATCAAGAACACACATGGCAATGCAACGGATCACAGGCCTTTAATCTATACATACTATGAATTTCAATGAATAAGGCATCTGGATGTGGCACCTTGATTCAAGGATGAACATCCCCACTTGACTGTACACATCCCTAATTGAAGTGAAGCATGACAATAACCTACAGCCATGGTGTTTTCTCTAGCATCATTCCATTGGACAGGTTGTCTATAGTTTGCTTGGCCTCCATACATCATTTGAAACAGAAGGGGCAGCTGTGGTCGTAGAGACAATATCAGCAGCTTTATAAAGGTGCTAGAATGTAAATGGTGTGACTGAACATGAGAATAATGTAAGATGAAAAAATACGCATGTCTTTGTTTTAAATTGAATTTCTTTAGATTTCATTCAGATATTAAATACGCCTGGCAAAGTAAATTGATTAACTTGTGAGATTAATTAAATACGTTTAACTCGGTTTAACTCTGTACATTTAACATTTAAGCTAGTATAATTTTATAATATAAATATCTACACTACTCTATTGATTGATTGGTTGATTGAAGTTGTAAATTAAATAAAGATTATTTGAACATTTCAGTCTTTCTACTTTAAAATGTCATGATTAATGAAATATACATGGTAAACTATCACTAAAACCATAAAACAAATTTTGTTACTTGAAACAAAATAAAAAAGAGTGACACTTTTTATTTTAGATAGTTGT
This sequence comes from Sinocyclocheilus grahami, assembly GCF_001515645.1. Taxonomy (NCBI): domain Eukaryota; kingdom Metazoa; phylum Chordata; class Actinopteri; order Cypriniformes; family Cyprinidae; genus Sinocyclocheilus; species Sinocyclocheilus grahami. Next base: position 733,533 of record NW_015505927.1, read on the forward strand.
CAGACAACATTAAAATAATACAAAAAACTATACCCAAATAAAAATTAATTAAAACAGTGTAACATAATAAACTGCGTGTGTGTGGCAAAAATGATAAAAACACAACAAAATTACTAAAACTTTAATTAAATAAAAAAAGGGATACTTCCGGCTTCGCTACCATTCGGACATTCTTGCTTACTGCTCTGCGCTTTGCCCACTATTTCTGTACTATTCTCAAATTTAAAAAAAAAAGATTTTTACTTCAGCAGATCAGCACAGTGCTCAAACAACACATTTTTTGGCACAGACACTAAAACTAAAAACTCTTTGGGACTGGAATAATACCACGGAAAAATAAGAATTTGCCTCCCACTGCCAGCAGCTTATATTCCGAAGAAGGGAAAACACAGCTGCCCACATTCAAACAGAAAAAAAAGAAAATGCCTCCTTTTTAATCTACTTGCTGCATGAACTGCTGCAAACTTATACAAAGGATTGCGTTTCTTGAAACAAAGTTACTTGCTGGACTTCCAAAACAGGCAGAACACTCTACCGTCATCATGGACCCCCTCAGCATATAGCCGGTGAGTCCCATGAATCTAGTGAATCTCAACAGTTTATACCAAGTGTAGAGGAACAAGCCGAAACTGATTGTCACACTAATTGATGGCACAAACAGGGAGCGAGTCCCAAAGGCAGTAGAGACATCAGATTGTCACAAGTTTCTCGTATTGCTGCCGTAGCATCCTCTACCCAAGATTCGGCTATGACAAGGCTTGTGAATACTGATATTCTACCACCCCCTATACATCTTGAGAACAGATTTGAAGCAATAATGAATGCGGGTGAGGAATCCCCAAATGTGATTAAACATGGATCAGACCAGCCAGCAGCTAACATCGCTACTAACAGGCGATAAAGGTCAAGCAGACAGCGGATTTCAGCTCAGAGTGCAGCTGAGCCCAGGACACTAATAGTGGGTGACTCCATTATCAGAAACATCAGTATCAGAAATACAACAACATGCTGATTTCCTCAAGCAACAGTTTCTGATATGAACAAGGAACTTTGGAAAATTCTGATGAAGCACAAGACAAATCGAATCATTATCCATGTGGGGAAGAATGATGTTTGGAAAGAGCAGTGAGAACTCCTTAAGAAAGACTTCAGTGGATCTGCAGCTTAAAAGGAGTCAATTTAATCAACAACTTCAATCTTTTCTTGGGCCATAGACAACTGTTTAAACTGGATGGCCTCCACCCAAACAAACTTGGTGCAATAGTGCTAAAGGACAACATCTACTTCTCCCTCCATCATCCTTCAGTAGTGTGTGTCAAACTACTCAACCTGAATGGCACACACACACCTGGACAGAGTGACGACAGGATTTTATATCAGCTTCCGGGTCATCATGTGGTTAACACATCCCACAAGGACTCTGAAAACACCTCGCAGCCACAACAAGCACTGCTCATGGACACCATCCCGGCTGAGCCCTGCCCACAGAGCTCATCACAGACAGACTGTGATGTATCAGAACAGCTCCAAGACTCAGCACCCAAGGACGACTTTCTGGAAAACAGCCAGGGAAGCCAGGACAACATATTTCTGCCACCGTAAAACATCAGAGCCACATCCCTGCTCACCAGACACATTGTTTGCAGGACTGTTAGGAGAGGTGGAGGTGTAGCTGTTCTATTTAAAGATGTCTATCAATGCAAGCAAGTGTCATTTGGTCAGTACTTGTCTTTTGAATATCTAGGGATTGTGTTGAAAGGTGATCCACGCATTCGGTTCATCACTATTTACAGGCCTCCAAAATACTCTCCAGCCTTTGTTGAAGAGTTCACAGAAATGCTATCAATGATTTCCACAGAGTTTGACTGTTTTGCTATTGCAGGGGATTTTAATATTTGCATAGATAATGCAGAAAGCAAAACTTCAAAATAAATTATAACTGTTTTAAACACTTTTGACCTGATTCATCACAATTGTAGAAATACTCTAGTTCCCTTTCAGTCGGTCACTCTCGACGTCACGTCAGATGACCGATGAAATTGGGATCTCGCTTAGAGGGACCAATCTACTTCGAGTGTAAACTAAATGAGCCAATGCACATTGGCATGCGATTATTTCATCCAGCTGCTGCTGATCACAGCGTGAGTATAAGTAGGAAGCAGATGCAGCGAATATTCAACTTTTTGCTTCGGAGCCGAGCGATCACATCGTTCTGCTCCCGACTACTCTACTGAGAGAAGAAGACTGAACGAGTTCAGCGTGCTCTTGGAGAGCTCTTCGTGTTGGCGGACGGCGCTTCAGCGGTGGTGGTTTCCCATGTCAAGTGGGTTGCACACATAAGGCTGCACTACCCCCTGTTTGTGTTGCAGATGATCATCTCCCCTGTCCAGCAGGCTGGACCCTCCCGGGGGGTACCACCTGTTTATTCCGAGGCTCCCACCGATGATTGGATGTCGATTGCAGCATCGGAGGGTGAGCCAGAGCTTTCTGGAGAGGAAGATTCGGCTGCGCTGCTCTCCTCCGGGACCGTAGCAATGCCTGAATCGGATCCAGAAATAATGGCTATGCTTTCCCGGGCCGCCGTAGGGGTAGGGCTCGAGTGAAGACTTTCACCGTGTCCCGAGCCCTCAAGGTTGCACGATCGGTTCTCGGGGTGGTCCGCGCTGGTTCTCAGCGCCCCACCTTGGTGCCTTTCTTCCCGGAGGTGCATGAGGAGCTCAACAGGTCGTGGATGGCACCTTTTTACTGCCGGAAACTGATTTGCTGGATCCTCCTCCCTCACCACCCTCGATGGTGGGGCAGCTAGGGGGTTACTAGGGTCCCCCCAGTGGAGCAGTCGGTTGCGATGCAGACAAAAAAAAAAGCTGTGTCCTAATACCGCCTCCAACCGGCAGGGAGAACCGTGCCTCCCCTCCCCGGTCTGTAGGTACTCGACTGGCCAGCGATGCCTATACGACTGGTGGAGAAGCTGCCTCCACCTTACACGCTACGGCGTGATTGCAAGTGCACCAGGCCAAGGCACTGAGGGACTTGCACGAGGGTGGTCACGACCTGGAAGTTCAGAGAGAACTCCGCACCGCGGCGGACCTCGCGCCATGAGCGACGAAGGTTACAGCGCGGTCTGTAGGTCGTGCGATGTCCACTATGGTGGTCCGGGAGTGCCATTTCTGGCTGGCTGACATGTGTGAGACGGACAAGACACGATTCTTGACACGGTGGAGAACACAGCAAAGCTGTGCCGTGGAGCCGGTCGCAGGGCAGCCGCCCCGCCCGTCCAGGCCCCCTCCAACCTGGTGGCAAGCGAGACAGCAAGAGGCCCGGAGACGGGCGACCCAGAGGTGGAGGGACGTGCTCTTCAGGAGATAGTAAGCACACCACTCCCTCCCCCGGAGGAGGGCCGGGTGGAGAATCTTTTCATATTTTTCCACCACTGACCTCTCGGTCAGGGTACCCAAATTCTTGACAAAGAGCAATTCCTCTATTTCTGGGTCCCCAGAGGGGATGGGGGTTGTGGACGATCTAGTGCGTATCACACTCACCCTCCTCTCTCGCCAGTGAGCAGCAGTGGGCGGATCGGGAGGACGAACCAACGGACTACCCACGCACCCTCTGCTCGAACGCAGGTCAGTGTTACACACACCAGACCCCACCTCGGACCGGTTACGAGACGCCCGGGACGGGTCCCTGCATTTTTCCGCGATGCCCCACTGCGGGTACGCCTGTAGTTCCGTTGATGCCAATAGCGCGGTGTCTGGGAGCCTGGTTGAGCTACCCAGCCCGTCTGGATGGCTCCTTCGAACAGTCAGGCTTGGCTATGCGATTCAGTCGCCCGGCGTCCCCCCCCAAGTTCAGTGGCATCCGCTTCACAACAGTGAAGGTGGTTTGGGGACGTTTCAGAGCCGCTCAGGTAGACCTGTTTGCCTCTCCAGAAACCTCTTACTGCCAGTTGTTCTTCGCCCTGACCGAGGGAACACTTGGCACGGACGCACTGGCACACAGCTGGCCGCGGGGCCTTCGCAAGTATGCATTTCCCCCAGTGAGCCTTCTGGCACAGTTGCTGTGCAAGGTCAGGGAGGACGAGGAGCAGGTCCTGCTGGTGGCACCCTATTGGCCTTCCCGGACCTGGTTCCCAGAACTAATGCTCCTCGCGACAGCCCCTCCTTGGCCGATTCCTCTGAGGAAGGATTTACTGACTCAGAGACGGGGCACCC
>NW_015505927.1:738167-757332 GCF_001515645.1 Sinocyclocheilus grahami
ACACTCACACTCTTTTTGCTACTGTTGAGAGACTGACAAACCCCCCAAATCAGATTGCCAGTGAAATGCTCTCCGACAGCAAATGCAATGAGTTTACTTCCTTCTTTTCTAAGATCAATAATATCAGGAAGGCGATTAGCACATCCCCAAGTTATGCAGAGGTTAGACATATTCGACCACAATATCAAAAAGAAGATACTATGTCTGCTTTTGAAGAAATTGATAGCAAAATTTTGGAAGAAATAGTACAGCACCTTAAATCGTCAACATGCTATCTTGACACACTTCCCACATATTTTTTGAAAAGGGTGCTTAACTGTTTAGAAGCAGATCTCTTAGAAGTGGTGAACGCCTCACTTCTTTCTGGGACTTTTCCAAACTCCCTGAAAACTGCAGTTGTTACAACCCTTCTGAAAAAGAGCAATCTTGATAACACCGTATTGAGCAAATATAGACCAATATCAAATCTTCCTTTTATAGGCAAGTTTATTGAAAAGGTAGTCTTTAATCAGCTGAACAAATACTTAAACTCAAATGGATACCTGGACAATTTTTAATCTGGTTTCCGACCGCATCACAGCACAGAGACAGCACTCATTAAGATAATAAATGATATTCGCTTAAATTCTGATTCTGGCAAAATATCAGTGCTGGTACTACTAGATCTCAGTGCTGTGTTTGATACTGCCGATCATAACATACTAATAGAGAGACTGGAAAACTGGGTTGGGCTTTCTCGGATGGTAATCAAATGGTTCAGGTCATACTTAGAAGGGAGAGATTATTATGTGAGTAGAGGAGAGCACAAGTCTAAGTGGACGTCCATTACATGCGGAGTCCCACAAGGCTCAATTCTTGCACCGCTCTTGTTTAGCCTGCATTTGCTCCCACTAAGTCAAATAATGAGAAAGAACCAAATTGCCTAGCCTATCACAGCTATGCTGATGATACCCAGATTTACCTAGCCTTATCGCCAAATGACAACAGCCCCATTGACTCCCTCTGCCAATGCATTGCTGAAATTAACAGTTGGATGTGCCAGAACTTTCTTCAGTTAAACAGTTAAAAACTGAAGTCATTGCATTTGGAAACAAAGATGAAGTTCTGGTGAATGAAGGTGAATGCATACCTTGACTCTAGGTGTCTAACAACTAAAAATCAAGTCAGGAATCTAGGTGTGATTCTGGAGACAGACCTTAGTTTCAGTAGTCATGTCAAAGCAGTAACTAAATCAACATACTATCATCTAAAAAACATTGCAAGAATTCAATGTTTTGTTTCCAGTCAAGACTTGGAGAAACTTGTTCATGCCTTTATCACCAACAAGTTGGACTATTGTAACGGTCTCCTAACCGGCCTTCCCAAGAAGACCATTAGACAGCTGCAGCTCATCCAGAACACTGCTGCCAGAATTCTGACTAGAACCAGAAAAGCTGAGCATGTCACACCAGTCCTCGGGTCCTTACACTGGCTTCCAGTTATATTTAGGATGGGTTTTAAAGTACTTTTACTCGTTTATAAATCACTCAATGGCCTAGGACCTAAATACATAGCAGATATGTACACTGAATATAAACAGACCACTCAGATCATTGGGATCGAGTCAGTTAGAAATACCAAGGGTTCACACAAAACAAGGGGAGTCCTCTTGTAGTTATTTTGCCGCCCGCAGTTGGAATCAGCTTCCAGAAGAGATCAGATGTGCTAAAACATTAGTCACATTTAAATGCAGACTCAAAACTCATCTGTTTAGCTGTGCATTTATTGAATGAGCACTGTGCAATGTCCGAACTGATTGCACTATATTTTATGTATAATCATTTTCTATTCTTAACTGTTTTTAAATTAATTTTAAACCTCTTAAATCAATTTTTAAATAATTTTCAAAGTTTTTAAATTCCTTGTTTTATTGTTGTGATAATTGTTTTATTATTATTTTCTTTTCTTTTATGTAAAGCACTTTGAATTACCATTGTGTATGAAATGTGCTATATAAATAAAATTGCCTTGCCTAAAGTAAAAACAGAAATATAAAAAGAAAAATTAATTCATATATTTTTCCTTTATTATATAGTTTTATTTATTTATATATGACTCAAATTAATTAATTGTGATGTTTACTAGCAATTTCTAAGTGAAAATTATTTATACACCAAATGTATTTATTTGTTCGCTCGTTAGTTCGTTTGTTTGCTTCCAGTGTAATGCAAACAGACATGGCTTTGCACATCAGATAATTTATTTGTTGATTTTTGTGATTCAATTAAAAAAAAAAAGATTAAAAAAATTTGTGAAATTAATCATTGTTGACAGCCCTTGTCTTCTTTACAATGAATGACTGTGAATTCACACACATGAAAATTTATTTTGTTATCATGTTGGTGTTCTAGTGGGATCTGCTCTTCTGTGTTTGAACATATTTGAAAGAGAACAGTTATCACACTGCTGGGCTGGGAATAAGATAAAGAGATAGGTAGGAAATGCAGATCGACAGGTTGTCCCTGAGACCAAAGCTTGTTGAAGAAGCAAGTGATTTGTTAGCTGCTTCAGAGATAGATGAGAAGATGGGAGTGAGGCTTCAACAATCTGTTCCGGCATGCATTCTCCCACTGTGACTTCAGCTGAGACAGGCTGAGGATCAAACAGCACACCCTGAAAGAGAGAAAAGAAGCCGTTCATCCACATTAAAAAGGGAAGACGAGTACGCAACTGGTGGAAAGTAGGTTTGATCCCTCTTCAGGAAAATGTTTCCCTGCAGGTTAAAAAATGAGGGTGATTTTTATGGTTATACCTCATTCATGTTCTGAGTTAAGAAGACAAACTTTGAATTATTTAGATTTGAGATATTCTGGGTTGCATTTGTTTTGCATATATAGTATTTGTATGCACTGACAAATGACCTTCGCTGTCTCTTTGATATCAGTTTATGTGTATAGGGCAATGAATGGACATTGTGGATAACTGGTGCTTTTGACATGTCCTGTGGAGTAACAAAACTATATAAACAGTGTTGCTGTTGTTGTTTTTTATCATTAAGCATGCATCTTTTATGAACTTAATATATTAATTGAGAGACTACTTGGAATATTTGGAAAAAAATAATAATAAAATACTTGAAGAAAAAAACAAATATGCCACTGGACCATTTACCACTTGTGCTTTCCTGAAAACACTTCACTTAACGTGGTGTTCAAAAGTGTCTTTTAAAAATTGCTTGTAATAATTTTTTTTTAATTATGCTATATTATCAACACATTTTGGATTCTAAAATGTAAGGGTTTTTTTTGGTCAACTTATTTTCTTTCAACTAACACTGGTTTTCTACTTATTTTTGAAACTGATTGGTCAAAGACCTCATTTATCTGAGCGTATGACCTCAGTTCCCCTTCAGGAACTCGAGCTGCGTCGAGTCGCTTTGGGAACGCCCTTGCGTGACCGCGTTCTGAAGCACGTGTCAAATCCGTCCAATGGAGCAGCGAGACGTCACGAGCAGGGTGACGTAAGCACCAGAAAGCATAAAAGCACATCCGGCCGGGCGCAAACTAGCTTCTGCTCTTCAGTAGCGCTCTGTGTATGTGTCTGTCTATTTACTGTTGTCTGTCCGCACAAGCACTCATATATATAAAACAATGAGAAAGTCTATGGCGAGCGAACGGCATTACAAACGCTGTGTTTCTCCCTGCCCACGATATCTGGCGGCAGGGGATACACACGATGTGTGTGTCGTTTGTTTAGGAGCAGCCTAGAAACAGGACGCTCGTCCTAAAAATAATTAGACGAGCATGTTCTGAATCCAGATCACAGCCTTCACGACGGGGGCCTTCCGTTTTTCCCGATCTCCACGCTGAGTGCCAAGATCGTGGGAGAAACCGTACTCATTCCCTTATTACAGCCCCACAGTCTCGAATTATTCAAAGAACATTGTGGGGCTGAATGATAAGGTATATGGGGCGATGCCAGTGGTGGAGCAGACGCTTTCGAGCTATCTCTCCCCATCCTCAGCATCGTCCCTGAAGGCCCCGAAGCTTCCCACCAGGCCCGTTAGGCTTACATCGAGTCTGGTTGGGAAAGCTTATACGGCGGTAGGTCAGGCTGGCGCATGTTTGCAAGAAAAACTAAAAAACACCTTGTGGATCATTTTGGCACTGCTCACTCAAAAAACAGGTGCAAAAGCTCAGATAAATGAGGCCTATGATCAGTCAGTTCCAAAAAAATAAGTACAACACCTGTGCTAATTGAAAGAAAACAAGCTGACGAAAAAAGAAAAATCCCCCAAAAAGCACAACATTTATTTAAAATTTATTGGAAAGTTGTTATATCCTGTGTGAGCAAAGTCAGTAGGTTTTAGCCCAATGTGATAACATTAACTAGCATTTTCAGAAAAAGAAGAAAAGAAAAGAATAAATAAAAAACGGAAAATTAAATCCTCCCTGGGTAAAAATGACCTTAACACAAGTTGAGGGTTAAAATAATCAGAATCAGAATCAGAATGAGCTTTATTGCCAGGTATGTTTACACATACGAGGAATTTGTTTTCATGACAGAAGCTTCCACAGTGTAACAGAATGACAGTGACAGAACAAAAAACACAGATAATAAAAATAGAACAAGTAAATAAGGAATAAAAATATATAAATTGACAATTGTGTGTGCAGGTATATTACAATAGACAGTTTTTTTTTGTATGTACAGGTACTGTATATTATGTGCAAAATTGAGGTGTAGACTGAGTATGAGTGTTAGATAAATAAGTGTATGAGTGAATAAATAGTGTGTGTTCCACGGTTATTGTCAAGTGTTCATGAGATGGATGGCCTGAGGGAAGAAACTGTTCCTGTGTCTGGTCATTCTGGTGCTCAGTGCTCTGTAGCGTCGACCAGATGGCAAGTGTAGGTTAAATGAGTCCTGGTAGGAATGCACATATCTTCACAGAAACTGATATAAGATGTTACAGTCTCTGTGAGCTCGTCCAGATCGGTGGCAGCAGATTCAAAAACGCTCCAATCAGTGAAGTCAAAACAAGCTTGTAAATCCTGCTCTGCTTCTTTAGTCCATCTTTTTCCAGTCCTTAATACAGGTTTAGCTGATTTCAGTTTCTGCCTGTAGGTCGGTATAAGATGAAACAAGCAGTGATCAGAGAGCCCCAAAGCTGCTCGTGGAACAGAGTGATATGCATTCTTTATTGTGGTGTAACAGTGATCCAATATATTACTGTCTCTGGTGGGACATGTGATGTGCTGTCTGTATTTTGGCAGTTCACGGGAGAGATTGGCTTTATTAAAGTCCCCGAGAATGATAGATATTATATATAATGATATATAAATTATGAAAACAAAGTGTGCAATATAAGCTGTTATAGTTTTCATAATGTGTTTAGCTTACTTGTTATTTGTTTCACAATCTCAAGGTCAAAGGTTTTTAACCTAGAAAGCCGTTAGAAAAATGAGTCCATTAAACCACTAGCAAAGCCCAGTAACAGCTTTAAAACTCTGTTTAATGCAGCTTTATGATTATATACAAACCTGAGCATAGGTCAACCAGTATTTTAGGCCATGCGAACATCACGAACATCAGTTGTGTGCCTGTGTATTTTATTGCACTTGGCAGATTTCTCATGTCACACATACACTGTAAGATTTTTAAGGTAACACTTTACAATAAGGTTCATTAGTTAAACATTAGTTAATGTATAAACTAACATGAACTAACCATGAGCAATACATTTGTTACTGTATTTACTAATCTTCGTTAATAAAAATACAGATGTTCATTGTTAGTTCATGTTAGTTCACAGTGCATTAACCAATGTTAACAAGATTTTAATAATGTATTAGTAAATGTTGAAATTAACATTAACAAAGATTAATAAACGCTGTATAAGTGCAGTTCATTATTAGTTTGTTTACTAATGTAGTTAACTAATGAACCTTATTGTAAACCATTTTTAATATCTCTTAAGTGCAAACTTTTCACTCAGAAATTGCTTATAAATTTCACAATTAATTAAAACGAAATGGCATGTAACGCATTAAATTAAACATTAAATTGTTAATAAAAATGTACTCAAAAATAATTTTACAGTGCATTTATTTGATCAAAAATACAGTAATAACAGTACTATTGTGCAATATTATTATAATTTAAAATAACTGTTTTCTATTTGAATATAATTTAAAATGTAATGTATTCATGTGATGGCAAAGATATTTTTTCAGTCTTCAATGTCACATCACCCTTCATAGTGCAAAATAATCTTGCACTTTGAAACCTATCCATACTGTCTTATAAAATCAGCCCCCAGATTTCTATTACATTGCAAGGTAATTGATAGCCAGCGGATACCCTGGTACAGTCTGGTCATTGTAGGCAGAGCTAATTAATCTCTTTCAATCCCAGTTGCAGTGCCCAGTGTGGCTCAGGGAGTTTGTGTTTCTCTCCACAATTACAGATGCCCTTCCCTGCCTTTTCAATCAATGCCTGCACCTGAAGCTGGTACCTCACGCACGGATATGATAGGGTGGAACTTTTATTTATACAACACGGGCTGATGGGATTAATTCTCTGACCTTCATAGTGTGTTGAACCTCTGAAGCTTGTTTGGAACATCCTGGACTTATTGGATACATACTCTAGTGAGCACGAATTCACAGTCTGTGTTCATCTGTGGAGAGGACAGATTGTGTGAGATGCTGGTAAAACAATAGATCATACAATTTTCTTCAGGAAGAGGAATGTTCAAGGTCTTACCTCGCAAGCGCCCCTTTTGATGTGCTAGTCTCGTAAGTTTGTTTATAGGAGCAAAGGAAGCAAAGTTTACTTACTTTAGCAAAGGAAAACCAGTCTCTTCTTGGTTTATATCGAAATCCTCCAACATTTTTCTTTGCAAATCCTCGGTTTGTACTTCTAATTCGTGACCAATGTTTTGTTTTGTTCTCGCTCCGCATTCATCACTAATCACGCAATGCCGACATCTTACGTCATCTGCCGGAACGGCTTCCGCGTGTCACAGATAGTGAGAGAAAAGTGTTTATTACGTTTAAAATATGGATATTTTCCTTACAAAAACACATGGATTCGCTACAGGAGGCCTTTATTCACCCCCCCGGAGCCGTCTGCGGCACGTTTTATTATGGATGCGCGCGCTTTATTTGACGACTTGTGGACTGTTCAACTGCAACACCCGCTGACTGCAATGATAGAGCTTGGAATAGCCAGAACAGTTTTTAATATAACTTCGACTGGATTCGTCTGAAAGAAGAAAGTCATATACACCTAGGATGTCTTGAGGGTGAGAAAAACCCAAGCTAATTTCCATTTTTGGGTGAACTAACCCTTTAAAATTACAAATTTGGTGTTTATTCCCCCAGAGTGTTTCCCATGGGATGAGAACAAAATCTGAACTGAATTGAGCTGAATTATGACACTATTGTCTTCCATAGAGATCAATGAATCGAATTTGGTTTTAATGCATGAATTTTGCTGCATTGACTGTTTTTAAACTGTACTGAATAACAACATACTGTATTCAGCAGAGCTGCTTTTAGCTGAATTGAAATGATTTCATAATTTATTGAATGAAGCTGAAAAATGACACTATTGTCTTGCTACAGGTGATTTATTGCAGGATTTTGGATTTGCCTCATTTTTGAAGTTTATTTATGTTATAAGAACATACGTATATAAAGTATCTGTTTTTCTGTAAACATAGCTCGAGGACGGGTAGTACTGGTCAATGTGTTGTGTGTATATGCCAACTGGAAATGTATTGATAGAGAACCTGCGAGTGTCACAGTTGTGCAACATCAAGCTGTATGGCCCCTCTCTGTCTGTCTCTGTCTCTCTGAGTCTGTCTCACACACAGTTGGAAAGTATGGATAATTGAATGCCCCATGCCAGCAGACCAGGCCATTTGGCGTAGCTGATATGTCATGTGCCTATAAAGGTGTGGAATGTGATGACAGTTGCCATGGAAACCTGTAGACAGACGGGGGCTGGGGGGTCAGAGTGGACAGACTTGCTTTGAGAGCAGGCATGAAAGAAAAATAAAATAAAATCCAGCATTGCTAATCCATGTCCGCTTTGCTTCTGCACTTAAAGCTATTTATGTATTTGTTCGTCCGCTCGTTTATTTATTTATGTATTTATTTAATGCAAAAAAGTGTCGCTTACCTGTCATTATTTTAAGTATTTTTGTATTTAATGCCATCTGACAATTTAGCTATAATTATATCTATTTATATTAGGCAAAACCTATGTTTATATTAGACAACAAATTGTAACCTCATACAACAGTATTTACTAAAAAGTAAAAATCCAGTCTAATATAATATTTAATATCTCTCACATTCAGAAAACACCTGAAGTTTAAGGTATTTTTGATTATGAATGATATTTGTAAAAATGAACAACATGTTTTTTTGTTTTAATATTTACATTTTTAATTGTATTTAACTAATGCATGCACAAATGAGTAGCTTACCTGTCATTTTTCCAAGGTGTCAAAAAGGTGTTAATCAAGTCTAATATAATGTTTAATATCTCTCATTCCTAGCTGCTGATTAAGATCATAAAACATTATTTTATCCTTGTGCAAACCTAATTCAATTGTTAATTCTACTAGTATTCGTTTGGATCTAAATAGAAAACACTTTTTTTGTATATTCCTTATTTGATCACTCTGCTAAATATTAAATGTTAAATAGATAGATGGGGATTGATTATTAGGTATTATAGATATAATAACATATCAACTACAGTGGGGCAAAAAAGTATTTAGTCAGCCACCAATTGTGCAAGTTCTCCCACTTAAAAAGATGAGAGAGGCCTGTAATTTTCATCATAGGTATACCTCAACTATGAGAGACAAAATGAGAAAAAAAATCCAGAAAATCACATTGTAGGATTTTTAAAGAATTAATTGGTAAATTCCTCGGTAAAATAAGTATTTGGTCACCTACAAACAAGCAAGATTTCTGGCTCTCACAGACCTGTAACTTCTTCTTTAAGAGGCTCCTCTGTCCTCCACTCGTTACCTGTATTAATGGCATCTGTTTGAACTCGTTATCAGTATAAAAGACACCTGTCCACAACCTCAAACAGTCACACTCCAAACTCCACCATGGCCAAGACCAAAGAGCTGTCAAAGGACACCAGAAACAAAATTGTAGACTGCACCAGGCTGGGAAGACTGAATCTGCAATAGGTAAGCAGCTTGGTGTGAAGAAATCAACTGTGGGAGCAATTATTAGAAAATGGAAGACATACAAGACCACTGATAATCTCCCTCGATCTGGGGCTCCATGCAAGATCTCACCCCGTGAGGTCAAAATGATCACAAGAACTGTGAGTAAAAATCCCAGAACCACACAGGGGGACCTAGTGAATGACCTGCAGAGAGCTGGGACCAAAGTAACAAAGGCTACCACCATCAGTAACACAATGCGCCGCCAGGGACTCAAATCCTGCAGTGACAGACGTGTCCCCCAATCCTAATTTCCATTAGAATATCCCATGGAAGATTAAATATGGCATATCTGTGACCGTTTTATTTGAAAAAGCACCTTCTGAGTTCACATCCCTGCTGCTTTCAGTGAGAAGAAATGAGGCGGAGATTTGCAGGGGCACTTCAGACCCACTTTAATGCTTCTGTTGATTTCTCCAAACAGTCTTTCATTATTGTAATTGCCGTGTCTGTCCATCAATGTGTCGCCCCTTCTGAAAAAAAAGCATGATCTTAAGTGCGAATAATGTCAGCCTTGATGCGGGAAATGTGTTGTGAATTTATTGCATGGTATTATTAGGGTTGCTTTGAAGGACATAAGGGGTCAAATTTGTTTCCCATCAGCTGTGGCCTGTTTGAATGCAGATAACACTGTTAGCGGGTGCAGGATGTTTCAACTCTGTCTTTGTTTGTGTGTTTAAGTCTCACATGTGGCAGCTGACTATATGTATTGATGTAATCTATTAAAATTGTTAATTATTTTTGGAAAATATGGCTTCAAAGACCCTCTATATCTTGTCTTTGTTATCCTCACAGACATGCAAATACTGTGACGCATACATGTACAAATAAAGAAAGAAAGAAAAAAACATATCTATTTTTCTCTCTAAAAACCCTTCATGTTTGCACAAATTAACAGAAGTACAGCAGAAACTCTCACACTCTCGATTTTGAGATGTTTTTGGGTTACAGATATGTTCTGACAGGGTCATTAAATTGTAAAATGCGACTAGCCATATAATTGTACATAGTTAATTTATTTCTGTCTTTTGCTGTTGAGGTTAAAGCCAGTAAATTCAATCAATCATTGTTGGGTCTATTCAGTTCATGCAATAATGTATTCCGGTGTTTGATTACAGGACATTTTTTGGTTTAATTTTTTGATACATTTTCAGCACTTGTTGGGTTGCCACTTGATGTCAAATGCAAAATTTGGCTCTTGAAGTGAAAAACACTTTGCAAAAAAACTCCCAGAAGGTGATCTCATTCTAAATGTGTAGTTGATTTTGACCTCCACCTGCTGGAGGTGAACAGAAGGACTGTTTAGCCCTCTTCAGAAAAACAGAATTTTAAACCTCAGCTTTAAGTCTGAATCATGCCATATGCAGCTCATATTTATTTTAGCATGTTCCAATATTCACATGGCCGTAGTTGCAAGTTGCTATAAGAATCATTTTTGATTACTATATAGTATAATGTAATGAAATTCACAGCAGAAGCACTGGTGGCGTGAAAGCCTGATGTTCCCTTATGCGCTGCTCTTGTGTGTAATATAACACAGACCCTAAGAAAACATTGAACACAGAACAAACAGAATATGAGAGGATGCTAATGAGAGGATGTGGTATTGTGGGTAAAACCTAACCACTCTTCCCTCAGTGTGACACGGACTAATTTATCAGCGTGTAATTTAGAAGCTGCTATCTCTGCAATCAAAACTATTGATCTTCAATATGGGGCAGTTAACACTCAAGACATTCTTTATCTCTATTTTTATTTGCTGATCCATGTGAATGGGTATTTTCAAAACAAATTCCCTGCAAAGGTATAGAGAATCATTTATACACACGCACACGTGTGTGTGTGTGTGTGTGTGTGTATACATAGCTATATAACTGTCACTATATATAGCTTAGTTTTAAGTTGACACTTTCATCAGTGAATGAAATGCAATGAAATTAACTGTAAATTACATATTTGCATAAACAGTCATTTGGCTGCATTTGGTATTCAGCTTCATTTCAATATTGCCATTGTTTCATCATCACTGTCATGTTACTGACACCTGATTTTCTACAAAAATAAGAAAATAAAAACTTGTTTCAAAAGAATTCGGTAACCCCTTTCTGGCCATTCTGTTGACTATATAACTTTGTCCCTTTAGACATTCTACTAACTATAAGTAACTTTGTAACTACATATCAACTATTAGTCATTTGAGTAGTAGTTGACTGTCTTCTTAATATCTGCTAACAATTTATTTTGATGGTCCCCAACATACAGTCTACTGATTCTCACTTTGCTACTACATGTCAACTTATTATACTAACCCTACCCATTACTATAACAGTCTTCTAATACTCTAATGAGAGTTAGTTGTTGTGTAACAAACACAAGTGTGTTAAGTTACTTCGGTATAGTCAACAGAATGTCTAAAGGGAACCATCAAAATAAAGTGTAACTTAAATGGCATGTAGTGTATAACCTAATACAGCTTCTATTCTCTTGATAAAACATCACAGTTGACTTTATAGTGACATAGGGAGAGGCTGAAAGAGAGGTCAGTGGCATCAGTGAATACCACACTGCTAAAATAGATGTTCACTGAACTATGCTGCCCTCACATTTAGAGGTACCCCAGGGTATACGCATATAAATTATATTGTAAACACATAAACGGACAAACATAAACTATACACAGTCAACCATGCCACTGCATATTACAGATTTGTGGGCTCTTTGGAAGTACTGAACAGTAATTGGTTGATGGAAATTGCCCCTGGGATGTTGATTCAAGCTCTCAACAGCAAGTTTTTTAAAGGGACAGTTCACAAGTAATGAAAATTATGTCATCGTTTATTCTCCCTCAGTGTTGTTCTAAATCAGTTTGGCTTTCTTTCGTCTGCAGAACATAAATGCAGAAAAGACAAGGAGCTTTCAACCATCAAAAGGACACAAAAGCATCATAAAAGTATAAAAGTGGTCCATATGGCTTGTGCTCCAACTCATTTTGAATATAAATCCAAAGTCATACAGATTTGGAACAACATGAGGGTGAATAAATAACAGGATGTCACAATATTCAATTTAAAAGACTTTAATGATGTGAATTTTTGCACCGTGTATCTTACATTTGAATGTACAGTATAGAGTGAACAGATACTGTGGTACTGTTTTACAATTCATGCAGTTACTCAATATTTTATACACTACTACTGTTTAAAAGTTTGTGGTATTTATTTTTTAATAATATATTTGAAGTCTATTATGCTCACTAAAGCTGCATTTATTTGATTGAAAATACAGTAAAAACAGTATTATTGTGAAATATAATAAAAATAATAATTTTTTGAATTTATTTGAAATATATTTACAACAAAAGATTCATGTTCATTTTACTGTGTCCTTGCTGAGTAAATGTATTAATTTCACAGGTTTTTGGGAGTGAAAATGACTCAATTTCTATGTTTGTTTGTAATTATTCAGTATTTCTTACTACAATTAATTAATGTTAGTAATCCACATCCTATGAATATTGCAGTGTTGACTTTCTTTGTAAAAGCTACAGTATACATCTCATAAAATGCTTTGGACCTATACAAATCTGCTCACTTTGTGTCCAGGTCATCAGCTTTAGACATGCTGAGATGATGTTTATTTTCAAATGGTGTGACCAATCCATCCATGGCTCTCATTTTCAGGCCACTTGATGAACTTTTTCTCATGGCTTTTCTATTTCATACATATTACTGGACTGTTTTAGCTGCAAATCATGAGGAAAATCAATATTCTGCACAGACTGACCAACGTGCTTGGA
The DNA here is from genome assembly GCF_001515645.1 of Sinocyclocheilus grahami. Lineage (NCBI taxonomy): Eukaryota > Metazoa > Chordata > Actinopteri > Cypriniformes > Cyprinidae > Sinocyclocheilus > Sinocyclocheilus grahami. The sequence continues at coordinate 751,205 of NW_015505927.1, forward strand.
TTTATAGGCTGGAGATTTCACATTGAAAGGGAGATTTTCTCAATGTTTTTAGCAAGTGTGGGCAACAGGTTACGCTTCGTAAAAAGGCTCATTTCAAAACAGCCCACACGGACTTCTCTTTCCCTCAATCCACTGGGTTTGAAACCGACCTTAGCCATTTTATTTTAAGTAAAAGATTCAAACTGTACAAAGCAGGCTGACAACAGCCAGATAATTAGGAAAATCTTCAAGTTTTGCATCCTTAGCCAAACCATAATAATAACTTTTTAGGCCCCTTGCAGTATTTTGTACCCTATTAATGGAAATATGCTTAATTTCAGATGATTAACTTGCCATTGACTGAAAGAAGCAACATGGCACATGAAAAACCTTCACATGATGTAGAATGTCTGAGAGTTGTCCTAGTTGAGTTTGAGTCAGAATAAGATTTATGACCATAAGGACTGAAGTCAGTTGTTTTACATCATACTTTATTAGTTCATATGAACCCAGTTAGGTTTGGATCAATTTGGGTGACATTATGCAAAAGTTATGAGTAGGTTATGATTAAAGTTTGCAATTACGTTTAGTTAACTGGTTCCATTAAGGATGCAAAAAAAACAAAAACGAAAACAAGCAAGCTTTTAATTGAAGTTGTCAAAATAGCAGCAATATTCCTGTAGCAGTTTATTGAATTTTGGAGGACACAGTGCCACAATGGTGTTTTTAATAATAATAATAATAATTTGTTGTTTTCGCCGTCATCATTATTGATTGATTGATTGATTTTTGCTTGACATATTGGATTGATTGTTTATTTAATTGATTGATTGATTCATTCATTCATTCATTGATTGATTGTGTTAAGTATGAGAAAATAGTTCCACAATAAACTGTAAAGCTCAGAGAAACAGAAGACTTTTTTTGTTATGAGACCTTAGTTATTATAATAATTGTATCTAATATGAAATTAAAGTAGCTATACTTCTACACATAAAACGCTTAATTTGCTCTCCTGAGACTGACAATGATAATTTTGTTAACAAAAATGAATTAATACTGGTAGTCATTACACAGTATTTTGTACTGTATAACTGTATGTTATTAATCCACATACCATTAATATTACAATGTTTCTAATATTAAAAACATTACAGTAAATTGACAAATAACATTTTATGTGGGTAAAGAGCCTCTTTTAATAATAATAATAATAATAATAATAATAATACCTTTACACCCTGCTTTTGGTACCCTATTAATGGAAAGTAGCAGTAGATTAACTTGGTTTTGACTGAAAAAAAAAAAACAGCTGGAATTTTTCACATGAAACACCTTCTTATGACCTAGACTGTGCCTTTACACCCTGCTTTTGGTACCCTATTAATGGAAAGTAGCAGTAGATTAACTTGGTTTTGACTGAAAAAAAAAACAGCTGGAATTTTTCACATGAAACACCTTCTTATGACCTAGACTGTGTGAGAGTCTTCGGACACCTCTTTATGACCTTCAAGAGCTGCCACTTCAAACGAAAACATCCGTAGGCCATGTCAAACTGTCTTTGCTGATATTAAAGTCATACAGGTTCCCTCAAAACAGTTCGCTGTCTGAGAGACCTGCTAAAAATAGCACAGAGTCAATATTAAGGCCCCGCTCCCATGCAGAGTTCATCATTAAATATGCATTATACTTTAATGTAAAACATGACACTCAGTCACGGGAGAACTTGAGAAACATATCGTACCTCCAATACAGCTTGATCTGGAATGCTTGCATTTGAGAATTGGCACCAGGATTGATAGGTAGCATGGTGAGGGGGAAAAAGCCATTTATTTGGACTGACAGGATTTGTTTGGCCACCGATACATCAATGCAAAGCTCAATAATATGTGCTCTTCTTGAAAGGGCTTGTTATAAATAATTCAGAGCAGGTTATGTCATGGAGACTCAGGTGCAGGTTATGGGTATGATTTGTGTTGCCAGTATTGACAGAGGCTAGTCTTTGCGGCTCCTTATTTCTCCGTCCACGATAAGAAAAATGCCAATGGCCTTTGTCAATATTGTGTATATATACTGTATATATGTGTATATATATATGTATGTGCATTTACTTTAAAATATAACATATTTAGATATGAGTTTAGTACAAGCATGTACAGAATGATGATGCATTAGCCAGTGTGCTATTATAAGAAATAAACAGAAACTTTTGTTGATTTAGTTGTTATAGCACAAAATGTTAAATTATTCAAAGAGGCCATCTTACACCTAATACTTGTCACAACATGTGTGTGGTGAATACAAATGCATGACATGCATAACAGTCTTTAATGATCCAAAAGGTAAATTCCAACAGTCCAACACTACATAAACACTGACGACACCGGACAACTGAACTGAACTTAAAAACACATGATAATGAGACTTCATTCATTAATAGAGTTATCTAAAAATAAAGATTGTAATTGAGCCAGTACGGAAGAAAAGTATATTGTGAAAAACGGAGGAAAAATATCTTGTTAGCATGATTTAAGCTTAAGATGATTCACAGTTTCCTTACAGGAGCGCAAGTTGAGTGGCTCAAACACAGACTATGTGGAGCATAAAGCAGCATCAGACAGAGTATAACCAGAGACCTCTGAGATCTAATAGAAATGACCTTATTTGTGAAAAACATTCCAAAACTTTCACAAAGGGAAAGAGAAGGCTCAGAGAAAAGTTTAACAGGAGGATTTAGTACAGAGTCAATGGTGGAAAAAAGGACACAAGGTTTGTGCCGATTCTTAGTGATTAGTTCAGAAAAAAAGATTTGCTCTTAGCTGCCCTTTGGAACATAGTAAGAGAATTTATCAAAATCTCATATGAAACCTGCAGTTTAAACTTTTTCCACTTGCTCTCAGCTTGTCTGCAAGCCTGTCTGAGAAACGTGTAGTTTCATTATGCCTGAGATCTGGCACCGACTTATGATTTCTAACCTTCAATGGTGCAATACTGTTCAGAATGGAGGCACAAGTAGAATTTAAATAACTGAGATATTCATCAGCATCCAAGTTGTGTAGTATAGATTCAATTTCTGAGGAATCCCGTACCTCATGATATGCTGCAATGAACTTTTGACTGGAGTGCGTGGCGAAAGGACGAGACATGCGTGCTATGGGCTGATTTCTAAGAGTTTGTCCAAGGTATGGTAGAGGGAAAAAAATACAGGCACGTGTTTAGAGAAGGTTGCATTGCTAATTGTAATGTCCGATACAGATTGTCCATGAGTTAAAATCAGTATGGCCATGTAGATGCATTGGTCCAGATACCCACTGAACAAAGTCAAATGACTCAATAAGATTTAAAAACTCCATGGATAAGGTTTTGGATGCACAACAGACATGAATATTAAAATCCTCCAACAGCAATATTTTTGATCGTGAGCAGTAACAAGATCCCCCGGTAACACTTTAGTATAGGGACCAATTCTCACTATTAACTAGTTGCTTATTAGCATGCCTATTATTATGGGCTGTTTATTAGTACTTATAAAGGACTCATTATGCATGGCCATATTCTACATCCCTAATCCTACCCAATACCTAAATTTAACAACTACCTTACTAACTATTAATAAGCAGCAACTTAGGAGTTTATTGAGGCAAACATTGTAGTTAATAGTTTGATAATAGCGAGAATTGGACCTTAAGGCAATCCAGCTGGTTTTATGAACACTGTAACTGAGCACCCAGTTAATAAACAGCCTGAACCAGCTGAGAAACAATGTTCCAAAACACACTTACATGTACAAGCTTAAACTGGTATTACAACAGGCCATCAAAAGCAGTTTCATACACTACTATCAGCTCTATTCTGATTATCGGTGACTATAATCTTGAATTCTTTTTTTGAGAACAAAAACATTTTCATTAAAAGAAAAACACAACAGCAGGATACCCCAGCCAAAAAGCACATATGATCTAATTAATCCCCATTTTGTCTCTCCTCCTTAATCACAATAAAGCTTTAAAGCATTTCTGCGAAGACATTTATACTCACAGAGCACATTGTATTACTGTAAAGTGTAATGTTCCATTGTCTAAATGGACTGCACACATTGGGCTATTATTTGTCCTTTATCTTATTATATTCCAATCAGCATCAACAGGAGAGTCTAAAGGACTTTAATTGTCCAGAATGCCATTTGAAGTCTGCGAGGAGCTAGACGAGAACAACCGTCACCAAATAAGCCCTATCACTGATCTTCACATTTGAATAACCATCTCTTGAATTTACCCAGCTGATCCGTCTCACCATAGAGGAATGTGCTGCCTTTTAAACATATTGATTTGTAGCTATTACGCTCCTGCTACAGGCTCGCTTTTCAGAGGGTGATCCATCTCTCAAGGTCAGTTCTTCACGTCTGCATTATCACTCAAGTTTGCTCTATTCCGGTCTGGAGTTGTGGATTCCTGGAAACTATGTGAGACAGACGAAGCATGTTAGGGGACAATGAGTCTGAAGTCCCCTTAGAAGAAAATTTTTTTTCTCACAAAACACTAAATACCAGCACTAAACAGTAGTCTTTTACAAAGCAGTTCAAAATGTGTTGATCCATGCTTTTTGTGTGCCAAAAAATAATAATAATAAAATAAACAAGCAAATAAATCAATACAATTTTCTTCACTTCCGCTTCAATTTCTAATGCATGTTCACTATCTGCTACTTTTACAACAAAAATGTATAATACACAAACAGTTTCGACTGATGTGTGTTTGTGTAGTGTGTGTGTGTATAAAATTGTATATACATATATATTACACACATACAATTTTTACCTAGTGCTAAACACTGTAAAAAAAAACATTAAGAAGCACCGTGACACCTGTTCAAAATGTTCCCTCTCTCTCTCTCTCCCTATAGCACTTTTTTCTTTCCATGCCCCCGCATCTGGAAGAACAGAAGGACTCGATATGAAGAGGGAGCGAAGGTAGCTGCGGTTTATTAATCACATGTGCCCTTCTCACGATGTGACATTACACATGCAGATGGTTTAATATGGATTAGATTGGTTGAAAGTGATTGTTCATGCAGTAGATTAAAGAAAAGTAGAGCAGAAAAACGATTTCTGTCTGTCCGAGCTTTATCAAATATATGAAGTGTTCCAAACACCTCCAGTCACGTCTGTCTATCTGAGCATTCACACAACACTTAGGTCAAGTGTAGTCTAATGAACGTATAGATGTTTGGAAAATTCTAGTGTTAAACAAATCATTGTTTAGTTCAAATTTTTAAAGCTTATGAAATGAGTAAAGTTATCAAAGCGTGCCAAGATACAAATAAGGGACTCTAAAGCACTGTTCACCCACAGCAATTATAGTAGCTCATTACATCTAGATCATCCACCTAGAAGACTTTTCCCACTTCAACAATTCTTCAAAAAAAACACTTAACAAATAGTTATATAACAAAAACAAATTCTGCACATTTCTGCTAAACCACCTGGAACGTTAGCCCAGCTTACCTCCACTGTAAGGTTAATATAAACATGAATTTTCGAAAAATGAATTATAACTGCTGTCAAATAGAGCTAAACAGGCAGTGAACTCAAAAACTCTTCATTAACAGAATGAAATAGACATGTGTCAATTGACTGAGTTAAAAAAAAAGTTCTAAACTGATTTATTATAACCTAAAGTGTTTTAAAATTGCTGCACAGTCCGTTTCATTTTTAATGCATATGCATTTCTCCATGAACTCAAAAAGACCCCCCCCCCCCCCCCCCCACAGAAAAAGAAATAAAAAGAAGAATACTACAATAGCGTTTCAACCTATTAAGTCGGGAAAGTGCTTCATCACTGAAGTCCTCCTGAAGTTCATATCAGGGACAGGCATATTTTAGGTAGACAGCCATCAGATTCATCACAGCGATATCAAACACGGCTCACCTCTCAAATCCCCTTTACCGGATCTCATAGAGAATTTAAGCATTGTCTGAAGTTTCTTGTCATAACCCTCCCCTTCATCCAACTCAAGTACCTCATTTGATGCTAGTCTTTGAGTTTCTCTGTTTATTTCACCGCCCCTGGATCCAGAAAACTTTCTCATCCCATCTTCCTCATCATAACCCCCCCCCCCCCCCCTTCCCCGTTTTGCGGGGGGCCACCAAC
>NW_015505927.1:757601-775770 GCF_001515645.1 Sinocyclocheilus grahami
CCCCCAGCTTACCAGTTTTGCGTGGAGCCATCAAGCTACTCTCCAGCGGGAGTGAGCACAGGTTTGTCTTGATGTTCTGAAATGGAAAGGTAGGTCACAGATGAATAGTTCCTGCACTCATTTCTGGGGCAAGCAACACTATCTCTGGGAATAAAAAAAATATAAAAATAAAAAACTGACATTTCAGCACACTAGATATATAAAGGGGGTGCTATGTTAGTCACACATCAAGCTTTAACATTTTCTAACCCTACTAGCTTGATAACATGCTATTCTGAGATAGTACATGTGGAAAAAAAGAACACACATTGCAATATTACTGCATACACTGAACTGCTATCTATCAAACAATATCTATCTATCTAATAAACCTTCTTTTTGAAACAATTTTATATGACAGAAAAAAGTTATATGACCCATTCATCCATCAAATAAATTCTATCTATCTATCTATCTATCTCTAATAAACCTTCTTTTTGAAACAATTTTATATGACAGAAAAAAGTTATATGACCCATTCATCCATCAAATAAATTCTATCTATCTATCTATCTATCTCTAATAAACCTTCTTTTTGAAACAATTTTATATGACAGAAAAAAGTTATATCACCCATTCATCCATCAAATCTATCTATCTATCTATCTATCTATCTATCTATCTATCTATCTATCTATCTATCTATCTATCTATCTATCTATCTATCTATCTATCTATCTATCTATCTATCTATCTATCTATCTATCTATCTATCTATCTATCTATCTATCTATCTATCTATCTATCTATCTATCTATCTATCTATCTATCTATCTATCTATCTATCTATCTATCTATCTATCTATCCATCCATCCATCCATCCATCCATCCAATAAATAGGGATGTAACGATTCACTCAACTCACGATTCGATTCACGATTTTGATTTCACGATTCAATTTTCTCATGATTTTTTAAACAAAATGAGATTGAAGACAGCATACAGTAAATGAAAAGGTGTCATTTCATTAGGCTATTGCTGCATGTTTCCTTGTGAAATTGAAATATAACAAAACTCAATTGAAATTTTAAAACAAACCCCAAATCAAACAAGTTACACAAATAAAATAAAGATCTTAATATGAACAAACTAAGGCTTTTTCTGTGCTCTTTCCATTTAAAAGGCAACCACTGGATTTTAATCATGATCCAAAACAAAGATGCAGCATACATGCAGCATGACTAGGTTTTAATCTAAATTAGACTGTATAATTGCGAATTTTGAAGCAAAAACTGAAGGGTCTGACTTTAGTTTTGTGAAACTATACTACATAAAACCAGAGGTGTAAAGTATTGGAGTAAATGTACTTAGTTACTGTACTTGAGTATCTTATCGGGTACTTTGTAGTTGTACTGAGTATCAAAGATATTTGCAACTTTTACTCTTTACTTCACTACATTTTTGAATGAGTATCTGTACTCTTTACTCCACTACATTTGAGATGAGTGTTGCAGTTACACATTACATTTTGCATGGACCTAGCTTTTTCTGCGGCATTTTATTTATGCTACAAAAGACGTGATACTGCCTATTACAGGTCACTGAAAGTACTGCGTTTTGCCCTTACTCACCCAAACTTTTCAATAAGGCTACTTTATGTGAATGCGAGTTCCCTTTGGAATTGGTGACTTGTAACCTGTAGTGGAGACATTTTCACTGTAAAATATCTGTACTTTTACTCAAGTATGGTTTTTAGGTAGTCTTTACACCTCTGCATAAAACATATCTGAACGAAACAGCAGACGAGCTGAGTGAGATGCAGATTCACTCTCTGACAGCAGGTGGCGCTAATGAACAGCAACGATACAGTGTTTCCTGGGTTACCGCTGTAACCAAACCAGTGCTGCGCTTATGAATGCGACATTAATATGCATTGTTAAGAGGCAAGATGAAAATAAAATACCACATAAACTTTTCTAAAGACAGTCAGTTCCCCTCAGAGATAGATTCATATAAACTCCTACTCCAATTGTATCCACAATTTGTTTGGCATCTCAACCGATTTGAATCGTCACATATTTGAATCGATTTTCGACCGGCTCGCGGTTAATCATTACATCCCTACTAATAAACCTTCAAACTTCAAGAAGATTTTATACAGTTTTATTACATAGAAAAGAGTATTCTATCTATGTTATTTCATCCATCCATCCAAAAATACTCTAATATCATCAAATTATCCATCAAATTAACCTTTCTATCCATCCATGCATCGCTCAATCAATCCATCAGTCTGTCCTTCAATCTATCAAATAAACCTTCAAACTTCAAAAATATTGTTTAAACAATTTTATAAGAAAGAAGCATTCTAATATCAAATCGTTTCTGTTTCGATTGACTGATTTTGAATGAAAAAAAAGTCTCCAATGTTTACTGTTTCACATAAACAGCCCTAAACATATTCAATAAAGAACACAATGGAAAGCAAAGGCATCCTTTAAAACACAGCTGTCTTCCTATCAAGCTGTATGTGATTTCCATTATTCTCTGCCCTGTGTTTGTTTCACTTCACCCCTGCTCTGGCGAAGACAACAAAACCTTTGATTATGTTCATTTCCTCACGCTCCCTTGGCTCTGAAAGGCATTTTTTTCATAGATGCAAGAGGAGGAGGACAATTTTCAGATGAATAACACACCACTGAGATTTTGACGCAGCGTCTTATCTGTAGTCTGACACCTGATTGACTCAGGCGTTAGACTTTTATGTTCTATGACGGCTATTTAGAATAAATTTTCTTCTGAGTTGAGGAGAGTGCAAGGAAGTTAATTTGGTAAAGCGGCACTGAAAAATAATTCAAGCAAGCCAACTTTGTCAGAGCAAAGAAAGAAAGATACTAAAAATTAAATTCAGTAATTAATTAACTAATTACTTTTCAGTAATTAATTAACTTGTGACAGGAGACAACAATAAATTAAATGTGAGGCTCCAAAAAATGAGGCATGCTTAAGTTAAATGGAATTGTACAATTACAAATTCCACATTTTCTCTGCAATTGCATATTATATGAAACAACTGTGCACTTTGTATTGTAGAGAACTTTAATAATAATAAAACCTCAAGGCAAGTTGTTTTAATCCTATATTTGTCATTTTATTTGAGAGACTGAAACATAAAATATTGTGGAATTGGTGGGATATTTTGACACCACATCACAATGAAATTAGACAAATGATTTACAGCCAGCTGTCAATGTCAGGTGTCAATGTTTAAAGAAAAAAAAAAAAAGAAAAAAACATTTTAGTGCAGCACCCTGAAAATTTATTTCTTTTGACAATTTCTGACGTTTTCCTGCTATTCTGAGGTCTATACTGGTGAGAGCATTGTTATTCAGAAATAGTGTAGAATTTCTATTGCTAATAGCGTAGACTATTTATAATAATAATAATAATAATATTTCAACATGTATTATTATACAAATAGACATATAATAATTTGAAATAGTGTAGACTATTAAAAATATTATAATTGCAATTGTGTATTCGTATTACTTACTTGTCAAAAAGTTAAGACATTGTTAAAAAAAAAAACTATTTCCTTCCAAGATGTTAACTGAACACCATTCACAAGCAATATGATGGTCATGTGGCATTAAAGGGATAGTTCACCCAAAAATTAAAATTAGCCCATGATTTACTCACCCTCAAAACTCATTCTCCTCTTGCCTTATTTCAAACTCCTCCGACATTTTTCACTCAGAATCTTCGTTTTGTGCAGGTGTTTTGTTTTGCTTTCTTGTGTTTCCGTGTTCGTCACTCTCTCCCCGCAGCTTACATTGTGCCTTCCGCTACTCCTATGTCATACGCTCGAACGCCTTGTCGTGAACGCGCCTGCTTGAGCGACCGGAAGCTGGAGATTACAGTTTATACATTTTTATATTTTTCTTACACTAACGCATCGTTTCGCTTCAGAAAGCATTTATTAACACCCCGGAGCCGTGTGGAGTAGTTTTATGATGGATGGATGGATGCACTTTTTTCGGCTTCAAAAACAGGGGCACCATTCACTGCCATTATACAGCTTGGAAGAGCCAGGACATTTTTAAATATAACTCCGATTGGATTCGTCTGAAAGAGGAATGTCAGATACGCCTAGGATGCCCTGAGAGTGAGTTAATCATGGGCTTTTCCTTTTTTGGGGGAACTATCCCTTTAATATACCATACTACTGTTTAAAATGTTCATCATTGCACTATTCAGAAAAACATGTTTATAAAAGCATTGTACTCTCAGAAAAAAAGGTAAAGTAACTGTCACTGAGGTGGTACCCCTTCAAAAGACACTAAAACATACACTTTTGGCACTAATATGCACATTTAGGTGCTACATAGTTTTAAAATACTAATATGTACCTTTAAGTTACTAATATAGGGGTAAATGATGTACAAAGATGTACCTTTTGTACCTTAGGATACTTCCCCAGTGACAGCATTGCACCTTTTTTCCTGAGAGTGTGTGCCATATTCAGTTAGTAGAAAGCAAGTATTCCATTCCAGATAAAGTCAATATTTGTTTACTGTGCACATCTAAATGAGTATTATTAACGTCAACATAATACGTATCTCAATTTCAAACTGCAACCGCAAATACTCATCAGATGGTCTATGCTCACAGTGAGACCCAGCAACCAAAAACACGTCAAGGAAAATATCTAAAAATGTCCAGCAAGTAAAATATCTTGAAATCCAGAGCGAGAAAATCTCTTGAGAGTAAAGACAGCAGTTGGTGGGGACGTGCATGGTTTATATCGGCAGCTGGGAGCAGCTGGCTTGGTCTGATTTAAGAAGACTAGTGCCAAAAGTAATTAAACTTAGCTAGAGATAAAATGGCCGTCTGCAACATATGTCCAGTAAGCATTGGTCTCAAAGCCATTTTTTACATACTGATTTCATATATGGCCGCTCAGAAGTTCCCATCGGAAGGACATCATTCGAAGGTACAGACCAGTGGCGTTACTGTTACTACATACAAAAATGTTGTGTCTAGCTTTAAAGACATAACATGGGCCTTGATTGCCAGTATATATAAGTCCCATTAATAACCTCAAAGCTGCACATGCTTCAGGTCTCACTGCAGAACAAATTAGCTTTTGCCTTCAGCCCAAAAATTACATCACAGGTGCAAAGACATCAGAATAAATCAAACCAACATCCAACAAAGCACCATCAGTTGTCAGTTGCTCTCATGTCTATAAACAGTATATAACACGAGGCCATAAGCACAATTTAAAATCTGAGAAACACAGACAGATTACCAGAGGTTTTGTATATATGTATACATGTGTGTATATATGCATATGTACAGTATATGTAATTTAATTAACTGCATGATATGTTAATTCATTATACAAACCACTAGCAATTAATATCAATATTTGCTGGAAAAGGTTAATTTTAGATATGACATTATAGTGGCAGATGCAAGATGTGATTTGGAAATGTGCTTGCCGTCTATAACACCCATGAATCACATACACACACATTTCTGGATGGGAAAAAAATATATAGCTACTTTATTTAGAAGCATGCTGTCAAGGCCATTATTAATACCTGGATATCATATAACACTAGTACACTGTGCCCTGTGATATCAATTAAATTCACATTACATCTGAGATTGTTCTGAGACAAGGCCTTGAAGCATAAGAGATCAAGTGAAATTCAATAAAAACTGTTTGCCTTCTGCTTCTGAGAGATCTAATTTCATGCTAAAATGCTTGTGAAATAATGGTTAAACCTATTGAAATCTAGCCCATATATTTTGTTTCTTTTTTCTTTTTAATTGCTGCAGAGTGTTGAACTTTCTTTGCCTGCGTCCTATTCTTCATGCAATCCAGCATGACAGCTCATCTGAAATGTTTATTTGAGCTGTACCCGAGGCTTGTTCATTTCACTTTTGGTGTGAAAGGGCTTTTGACATTTGCCAAAAAAAAAGTATGTTTTTATATTAAAAACAAACAAGCAAGCTCCATACGTAACATTACTTGCCATAAAAAGTAACCAAGTAACGTAATTAGTTTATTTTTTAGGGAGTGATGCAGTATTGTAATGCATTACTTTTAAAAGTAACTTTCCTCAACACTGATCATAAAATATGATAATTATGATATGCTACTTCTTAGCAGAATGTCCTCACAATGACCTCATATTTATCCCATAGAGTAAATAATATGGAAATTTCCATGCATCACTAATGATGGCAAAAGATTCCAACAGTCTGAAAAACTAAACTTGGACTTAATATTATCCACCAGTTTATGGACAAGCAGACCCTCGCCACACATCCAGCCCTCTATTTACACCACAAGATAAGTATCCAGATTGCTAATGCCCGATTTGGAGACGACAGAGACACCCATCCATTTAGTTTACTTTGCCAGTGGATCTTTCATGGCAGAAGAAAACCCTTCCAATATGTCTAGTTAGACGCGCTTATTATTTCCATCAGACGTCCTCTCACGCAATCTTTGCCTTCACCCTTCCCTAGTCACATAACTTCATGTTGATTGTTTTCATTTCTGTAAACTATATTTGCCCAAGGATAATGAGAGGCAAAATTTCAGCGTACAGGGAACAACAACACTGAACAACAAAACTGAAAAGAGTCTGTGGATAATGAGGCTCTTAATGACAGGATGATGGTATGCCCAAAATGGTACTTGATGGAATATTAAAACTGTAATGTTTGGGGCTGTGAATGCTTCATATATAGTTTAAATGAAGGGCACAGATGAATGCTGATCATATTGCTGCAGGCAAAAACTTACTGAGAGCATCTGTGCATCATGTAACCGTTGAGGAAGCACTTTTAAAAACGAAATACACTACCATTCAAAAATTGGTATTTGGGTTGGTAGGATTTATTTGACGTTTCTGAAAGAAGTCTCTCATGCTCACCAATGCTGCATTAATTTGATCAAAAATAGAGTAAACATAGTAAGTTTTCAAATATTATTACATAAAAAAAAAATTTATATTTGAATATATTGTAAAATGTAATGTATTCCTGTGATGACAAAGCTGAATTTTCAGCATGTCTTCAGCGTCACATGATCCTTCCAAAATCATTCTAATATGCAGATTTGCTGCTTAAGAAACAATTATTATTATATTTATTATTATTATTGTTATTATTATTATCATTACTATTATTTTAATCTTCAATGTTGAAAATGGATATATATATATATATATATATATATATATATATATATATATATATATTGCCTAGTTAAAGTATTTATTTCTTGAGAGAAAAAAAATACTGACCACAAATGGTAGCATTTGTATATACAACAATAATAATAAAGAATAATTGGCTTCATTGAATGGTTTGCTGTGGTCTGATATATTTATATTTATTGATGTGAATAATATAATATATTACTCAACTCGTATCTATTCCAAGCTCTATTCATCTGCCACAATAATGCTATATGTATTACATCATCTTCATTTAATTTAAAATTGTAATCGATTGATAACCTAATAAATATCCTTGAACCCATACAGACTGTCTTCTTAATCATAATAATAAACTTTTCAGTTTCACGAGACAGGGGTTTCTACATTATTCACATATTCGCCAAACTTTCTCGGGACCTCTAAATAAACAGAGACAGACAGAGAGAGAGAGAGAGAGAGAAAGAGAGCAGAAGAGAATTAAATGCTGCTTGAGTGATGGCAGATGACCAGAGGCAGCAAGACACATCAGATATTCACAGTCTCTAATGATCCCATGTCTCTGCCGAGGACATTTTCCGAGAAAAAGCCACATTTAACAAACCAGGGCGGTCTCATATGGGAAACAAAGCTTTTTTCTGTGTACCTCCATAACATCACTCTGGAGGAATTCAGTTAAAAGCCTTTGCAAGACATTATTCAAAAACTCACTTAACATTGCAAAAAAGAAGACTAATATGAATTCCATAATTCCATTTATCATGATCAAATAATTTAGTTTAATATTTTATCATATATTTATCATACATGATGAGACAAAAAAAAAATGTTTTCTGCACATGGAAGATCCAATTGATATGTACTTTCAAGGATGTTGCTGTAACAAGCATTACATAATAAATTATCCTCATATGTCCATCTTTGCCCTGTCCCTCCTGTCCATTACAGCTCTTCGGGAACCGAAAACATGATGTACTCTATACAACTGTAAAATGAAATCTACATATAAGCAACGATTTCAGTGTGAGTGTATTTTGCTCATGCTGGCAAGGCTAAATGCATCACAAACTTTCCTGACCAGGTGGGGCATTCGTTCCCTGAAGCTCTGCATGTGCTGTGCCATTCCCGAGATTAGCTCAGCGTCAGTGTGTGTGAAAAGACAGCGTGTGCGGGCTAAGAGGGGTAAAGCCATGCTTAGAGGCCCAGACATTGTGGTCCTCAAGGGGCTGTCAGGATGGGCTGGGTACATGTCCTATCAGCACTTTGCAAAACAGCAGATTACTCCAGTACAGCATGCTTGTCACAACTGGGAAATGAAAAAGAAAAAAAAAGCTCTGAGGCATAAAACCAACAATCTATTAATAATAGAAAAAAGAGCGACTGACTTAGATGCCATGGAGAAAACTGAAATTGATTGCAATGACCTAGTTCTAGTTTTAGGTTACACACAGTATATGTGGCCTTAAAAAAAAATAGTGTATTCAACTGGACAGAATCTCACCAGTCACCTATCTAAACATGACTACATTGCATTTTATTAATTTTTTGCTTCCAGTTTGCCTTACTGACTCAATAAGTATTGAGAAATTTACAGAAAGATTATAATTTTGAATTTCTGCACGACTAATGGCAAGAACTGGAATTGGAAAAATAATGACTACCTAACAAGTACCCATATCTCAAATATTTGCCACATTACTTAATTATGATTTGTGGTGATGTTGTGGCATTGTATTTGTTTTATATACAACATATAACTTTTAAATGCACTTATATGCAAAATACAATTCATTATTTACCTTTAATGTCAAGGTATTAGGAAATTACAGCATCAGACCTTTAAAAAAAAAGAATATTAGTTCACCTTTGGAAACCCGTGATATCCTCCTAACCACAAATCTCCTCAGATAATGGGTGCCAGCAGCAGACAAATAAGTCAATAGTTAAGTACATAAACTAAGCCCTTGCCATGAAAAGAGACGAAAGGAAAATAAACACTTTAATGAGATCACAGTGGAGAAGAGGATGCATTCAGAATGCAAGTCTTTCTTGGCTGTTTAGCAGTTTGTGTTGCCTCAAACTGCCTTTGACACTCAGTGTCCTTCTGCCATGGCTGGCAGGTGGCCCAGGGACTGAACTGCGTCTTCTGTAATTAGTCAGAAGTGAGAAACCCAATTAGGATGGCAGGTAGCTACTTCTTCTTATTAAGCCAACAGAAGAGAGATGCCATGTCATTTGCTCAAAGGATAAAAAGCTACAGCTACCAAATCCAAAGAGAGAAATAGAGAAAGAGAGATTGCTTACATAATCTATAGGGTTTTTTTTTTCTTGGGCCTTAGCCGAGTCAAATTTCCCAAATGCATTCCAGAGACAGGATAGTCTCATAAAGAAAATGTCACTGTAGTGACTTTTATCCGTGTATCACCAAAAGACACAAAAACATCCTCAGTTTGAAGGATTCTGTCAAAGCATTTGGATATGATTTTATATATTGTAATAATGCAACACATGGAAAACACTTGCTTTATCCTATATATATCATCAATATATTTTTATATATGAGCATAAAACGTTCATACTCTTTGGAAACAGTTTTTTTTTTATATGTTTGCTACTTTTAAAATATCATGGTAAACATTAGACAATTTCCAATCGAGCTGTAATCTAGTCGGCCATTTTATTCAAAAAATGAAATGCTATTAATTACAATGCATTATTTGAGATATGTTTGAAATGTTCATGACTACCAAAAGAGTCAAAATTAGTTTTTGTTTTTTGGAGTGACATATGGCATCACTTGTAATCAGCCTTTATTAAATGAAGTATGAATAAATACTTTGAATTAAAAAAAAAAAATGATTCCACAAGAACAACAGTCTCCGGTTCACCTCATCCAGAGGCTTTAACCAGTCACTCCGACTAAAAATCAATACCCACGCAGTTAATTTTAAAGCTTCAAGGGAATGTTTTTAACCTGTGCTTGAGGTTCTATTAGAATTATTTTGACTGGCTAATAATGACAGCTAATCCCATTAAACCTCTCTAAACACTGAACTTGCATCATGTTGAACGACAAGACAGAGGGAAATACACGGCCCACCGAACCTGTCAAATCGTCATGTCTTCTCTGTTCAACTCATTACTTCACCCAGTGTAAACTCTTGTACAGCAGGACAACACAATCACATATTAACTGGGTCAGATCTGACAGGCCTGTCTACACAGGAGCCTCTGAAAACAACAGTACAGCCATGTTCCATCATCTTCACCTGCGTTCTTTGACACTTCATTCCCCTCTTTGTCAGAGCACCCTCATGTCTCCATCTTTTGGATTCTTTCATTTCTTTCTTTCATTTGATCTGAATCTTAAAGGCACAGTTCACCCTTGTGTCATTCAAAACGTATGCAACTTTAATTCATTTACAGCAGTTCACAAGATTTATCTCACGATCGCTGTTTCCTCATAAAGATATGAAGTTCCATTTTGATTTGACCTGTTTTCATCTAAAAATTGCACTGGATTTCTTGCGTTAGGCACAAGTCAGCTTGGGACCTGGTGATGCCATGGTGCAAGTCCCTACCAAATTATGTAGCTATAGTCTTAGGAGACGAGTGGAGAACCTCATGAGTTCATCAAGCAGTGTGCGAAGCAGCAGATCTAAATCTGTTTTTGGAAAACCGTGAAAGCTGAAATATTCTACTTGAAAGAACGTGAAATTTAGAAGGGGGTCACTAAAATAGGGGCTTTAAAAATGCTGTGGCAGTCCATCAAAAAAAAACATTCATGAGAGGTCTTTTAAAAACACCACTGCTTTTATTTCCTCTTGATTTTTCTAGAAGTTCCGACTGTGGACCTGAGGAACGTAGCATAGGCTTGACAACAGGGGAATAGGTGATTGGCAGCGGTAAACTGTGAAAGAAATGGGATGAAATTGTAAGAACAAAAGATGCAAAATCGAACTAGCTGAAAATGAGCTTCATATAAATGCTCACATCAAATGCTCACATAAAGACTCACATCAGAATTCACAACATTCTTTTTGCCCAAGCAATCCATTACGTATTATTACTCTAGTCAGTTTCTGGTTTCCAATTGACATAAAAGTGGTTCAACAACCACAAAGTATTTCAGCTTTACAACCTGCAACTCTTCACCTTACATACAGACACATTCTCCACATGCTCACAGTATTGTAACACTCTCTTGCTGAGGTGTAATCTTTCATGTGTGCTCCACCAAATACCATGTGACCCAATGGCAATTTTCATGCCCCATTTCACTTTTTAGAATATTGACAACATATATATCGTCGGAAAGGTCTGAGTCTCAAGATTCCACATTTGGTGGTTATTTTGTCATAGGAGTAATATTGAGAGATACATTTATACATTTGTGACAGAAATCAGATGGCACCCGGTGGCTGTTTGTGGTATAATGCATTGGAACCTCATTTTTTATATATCAACTTCAAATTTGGAACACAACTTATTTAGACATATGGCTTTAATTTTATGCCAAATTTGGATTAAAACCTATTTTGTAAAATATGTATTGCTTATTAGCATTTCAAACACATTCCAGTCCCTCATGCCAACCCCTGGCTTGTTAGCAACCCCAAAAGATGAGCTACAAAGTTTCTTCATTATCAAAATGTGGCTTAACTTCCATTTATATATCACGTATTTCTCTTACAGTACACAGCTATATATGTTCATGAAGTTACCTCTAACATTTCCCTTGTATCATTCCTGAAAGTGATTTTTACATAGGTACTTCTGCAATACCAAGGAAGCATTTGTTGCTAAAAGCCTTGCTGACGTGTCACGGCTAATCAAAGTCAAGAACCACTGGGAATTGCTGGAAATGGAGGGAAGGGTCAGTCATAATGGTTAAAAGGCAAAGTACTGAATCTCTTTACTTTAAGCAAGGGAGGGAAATGAAAATAGAAGCTTTTATCATAGCATTTTCAGCTTCAGAAGGGCCCTTGAGGGACCCCACGGCGAGCTCCTGTCAATCGAGTCAGCAGAGGGTGGCCATGACAGAAAGAGGGAGAGTTGAAGAGGACTTTCTCTTCAGCTGATGGGACAAAATGTTGTTTCAAATGTGAGGAGAAAGATAAAATAAAGAGAAGTGTGAATAGAATGCAAAAGTGATAACAACCTATGGAGAAAGAGTTCAATGGTTTATGAGGTCAAAGGCAACGTGAAACACAGCTCACAGATCATTTTAATTCCGAACCTGCAATTTCGAAGTGAAACAACATATGCAACAAGAAAAAAAGAGGAGACAAATATGTGACTCTGCCTCTGCAAAAAAAAAAACTATGCAATTCACTACAGTTTTCAACTGAAATGAACACTAGAGACAGTACAATGTAAGTGCTGAGTTTGTTGGCAATTATATGAAGCTGATTTTCAGGTAGTTTCATGTTTGCATCCTTTGTTCTTACAATTTCATCCCATGTCCTTCACAGTTTACTGCTGCCAATCACCTTTTCCCCCGTCGACATTTGTATAAGCTCATGCAACGGCCCAGAGCTGATTGAAAAATCAAGAGGAAATAAAAGTAATAGTGTTTTTTGAAAGACCTCTCATTGCTACTTTTGATGAAGTGCCACAGCATTGTTAAAGTTACTATTTGAAACCTAGGCTCATTGGAAAAACATGCTTCTACCTACATTTCTGTAAAACTCCAAAAAACATTCGCTGCAGATTCCCTCAATCACTAGTGGCCTTTTGCATAAATTATGTTTACAAGGGCAAATTATAGATTTTTAGATTATTGAAAAATTCAGGTATGAGTCCTGTGAAACACGAATCACAACACTCCACAAAAGAGCACAAAATGTCATAGATGGAAGATAAGATGTCATGGTTGGTTCAGCTCTTAGGTTTAGGGTAGGATTTAGTGTAGAGGGTACATTCATTTCAAACATGATAAAACAACTATTTAGCAAAAAATTGAAATATATATATATATATATATATATATATATATATATATATATATATAAACAAATATACAGAATATGTGTGGAATAATGCACTGTTGAATCATACATTATAAGAAAAAAAAAATGTTTTGAAGAAAAAAAATGTACAGAAGATTGATTAAAACAATCACAATTTGACCAGTTGCACATTTCAAAAGCATATTTGTTTAAAGTCTATAGCAGCATTTCCAGAATTGTGTGTTCTAGTCTGGCCATCTCAAGGACAAAGAGACTGTAAGGACATCTCTCTGCATATGGCATTTGCGTGCCGCTGAGGAGGTGTCTAACACTGAACATGCCTGACTGGCCGACATTTACTATAGAGATGACAGATGACACCAGGGACTAGAGTCATGAAGCGTACACATTAGGACAAAAGCGAGCCACTGCTGAATAAAACAGAGAAGTGGTTGCATTAATTTAAAACAAGGTCAGAGTTTAGTTTTTCAATTCAAGTTGATTTGTATAGCGCTTTTCACGATACAAATCGTTGCAAAGCAACTTTACAGCAAATTAAGTTTCTACAATATTTAGTGGTGACTGTAAGTTAATGTACATATGGCAGAAATGTACGGAAAAATCAATTAAAGACATAATCAAACAGACGATTAACAGCAATTATTATATGATGCAATCAAACTTATAGCAAAATGTGGTAGTTCTGTATGTTGTTTCAGGGTTGGCATCATCTGAGGTCCTCTGAGGGGTTGGCATCATCTCTTCTCAGGTGTTCTGGATCCAGACTGAAGCTTGTGTAAATCCTAGTTACATCCCGTGGCAAAAACAGAGAAACAAATAGAGACATAATGAGCATAGCTGCTGTTCCAACCAATTAAAATTGATTTGTTTAACCCAAACTTAAGAATAATAATGTGCATTTGATTAGATATAACTGCAGTACAAGATTATGAGATGCATTATTTGAATGCTTGGCCAAAGAGATGTGTCTTTCATCTAGATTTAAACAGAGAGAGTGTGTCTGAACACCGAACGTTATCAGGAAGGCTATTCCAGAGTTTGGGAGCCAAATGCGAAAAAGCTCTACCTCCTTTAGTGGACTTTGATATCCTAGGTACTACCAAAAGTCCAGAATTTTGCGACCTTAGGGAGCGTGATGGATTGTAGCGTGGTAGAAGACTAATAAGGTACGCAGGAGCTAACCCATTAAGGGCCTTTATAGGCAAGTAATAATATTTTGTAACTGATACGGAACTTAATAGGTAGCCAGTGCAGAGACTGTAAAATTGGGGTAATATGATCATATTTTCTTGACCTGGTAAGGACTCTAGCCGCTGCATTTTTTACCACCTGTAGCTTGCTTATTGAAGATGCAGGACAACCACCTAGCAGTGCGTTACAATAGTCCAGTCTAGAGGTCATGAATGCATGAACTAGCTTTTCTGCATCAGAAACAGGTAACATGTTTTGTAACTTGGCAATGTTTCTAATGTTTAGTCTGGCTTAAAACAATTTGGTTTCAAAATGCCCTGTGAGAATAATTGCCTTTGCATATGATTGGAACCCTTCTTCCATAACAAAACATATTATGCTAATACATTATTATTATTATTCAACTTTAGTGTGTGTATACTGTGTACATTATATGTCTGACCCGGAAACAAGTCTGGAATAAAGCACAGTAGTCTATTTACTTGAGATACCTTTGCATTATATTATAAGCACACAAAGTTTTGATCAGTGTAGCATTGATGAACATAAGAGGCATCTTTCAATAGCATTTAAAAAATAGCTATTGCTATAAGAACTTTCAAAGAGAGAGAGAGAGCAGAATTGTATTATATATGCAACATCTATAGAAAGTGCATGTAAAGAACTTGAATAAATACTCTTAAGCTGATCTGGCCATTAGAATGTTCTTTCTGAAACAAATGTGCCTGTATCTCTGGACAGCACACCTGTTTCACTTAATACAGCACAACTAAAACACAACTATCAAGAAGGGTGAAAAATGTTCCACTCTGGTCCATCTTGTTTTATGTTGCTCTCACCGGCATGAACATTTATCTCTGCTTGAAGTTAAAGGCTTATGAAAGTTGAAGACTGAAACTCCCAAAGTTGCTTATGCGGTTAGAAGTATGATGACACAAGCTCTCCGCTCAAATCTTGTTTTTTTCTTTCTTTTTTTTTTCTCCAGGAGCATCCCTGAACTCAACCACTATTTAAGCTCATTACATGTCTGAGTCTGACAGAAATGTATTACCCCAAGAGTCCAATATTTCTAACCCAGAGATTTACAATTCACTTATCACATTTTCTTCACTGGGTCTGGAACTTTCTGCTATTTTCAAAGGAGCCCAGTGGAATTCAATAAAGTCTCCTTCACTTCCAGGAAGACTGCATATTGGACCTACATATCGAACTATCACTCTTAACAGAGGATGTCAAGCTGCCCAGTAAAGCAGAATTTAACAACACCATGTTAAAGGCTCTATTAAAGATTAATTGAATATGTCCATAGTAAGATATTCTGACACGTTGGCTTGGATATCAGCAAGTTTTCAATAGATTGTCAATTTTCTCTCAGACTACATTCAGTAGACAGATTCAAGAGCTGTCTGATCTATACTGCATATTCCATTAAAAGCTATATAAAAATTGTTTAACTGACTCCAATGTGGCAAATATAAAATCTACACTTATAGATCTACTGGATGTCTACTAATTTTAAAGGGATAGTTCAATGAAAATAAAAACATGTAATTTACAAACCATATCTGTGACCCTGGACCACAAAACCAGTCATAAGGGTTAATTTTTCGAAATTGAGATTTATATATAATCTGAAAGCTGAATAAATAAGCTTTCCATTGATGTATGGTTTGTTAGGATAGGACAATATTCGTCCGAGATACAACTATGTGAAAATCTGGAATCTGAGGGTGCAAAGAAATAAAAATATTGAGAAAATCGCCTTTAAAGTTGTCCAAATTAAGTTCTCAGCAATGCATATTACTAATCAAAAATTAAGTTTTGATATATTTACCATAGGAAATTTACAGAATATCTTCATGGCACATGATCTTTACTTAATATCCTAATGATTTTTGGCATAAAATAAAAATTGATAATTTTGACCCACACAATGTTTTTTTGACTATTGCTACAAATATACCCCAGCGACTTAAGACTGGTTTTGTGATCCAGGGTCACATTTGTAATCCATGTTTTCTCCAGTGAAAAAGTTGTCTGAATCAGGAGAGAAATATGCACAGATAAAGCATAGTTTACAAGCAAAAACAGTTCTAAACAAATATGCTGATGGATTTTGATTTTAGAGGACAACAGAGGATGGACTTTTTACCGGAGGTAGCATTATTATGGATTATGGACTCCATTTTTGAGATTTTGGCCACACATGTTAAAACGCCTTAATGATGGATTTATTTCTTAAAAACACACAGCTTTTCACTTCATTAGATGACAGCTGATGGACTGGAGTTGTTTGGATTATTTGTAGATTATTGTGATGTTCTTATCAGCTATTAGGACTCCCATTCACGGCACATATTCACTGCAGAGGAGCCATTGTGATGGAATGCTACATTTCTTCAAATCAGTTCCGATGAAAAAAACACTCATCTACATCTTGAATGGCCTGAGGGTGAGGGTGAGTAAATGTTCAGCAAATTAAAATTTTTGATGGGTGAACTATGCCTTTGGGTGTGTATATGCTTTATTTTCCATGAACAAAACCATAAAAAAAGAACATTGGCTGGGGAGTTTGTTATAATACATAATCCTTTTGAACATGTATTAAAATGTAATATACATACAGTATATGCCATATGTTCATCATATGTACTCAAGCCAAGTGTTTTATTTGTGGTTCACACCCATGTCGCCTTGTTAGAGATATGGCTATGCACACAGTCAAGACCACAGTCATGATAAATGATTGGCTGTAATATTGGATTTGGTAGAACGTGTGAAAAGCCAAGCAAACATCCTCCCTGCTGAGTCAAACTGCTTTCAGAGAAGTGCCGTTAATTCAATATCCGTGTGTGCAAGAGACTATGAGAGGCTTGTGGTCTCGTGCCTTTGACCGATTCACTATTACAATACTCCAGCTTAAGTGATATTACTTACATTTGATTTAAACTGAGTGGGGCAACATTCACTGAAGGAGATCCGTCAGAACTCTCCCTGTAATTATGAGTTTGACAGCACACTCAGTCCCGGACAAACACAGGCGGTTCAGATGGGCTTTAATAGATTCTGGTGACTCTAGAGGGATCGTAATTGGAACAACACTGCTGTGTATTAGCAATCAGAACACAGTGGGACAAACCAGCTAAAATCTCCCACTGCTTAAAGCCTCGCTCATCTCAGCAATGGGCCGCCGATGACAGGAACATCACGCGGTGCAGACATTATTTACTCTGACCATTTCTTTATTGCGGGTGCTCTCATAGGATAGACTCTAGAGAGACGACAGACTGGACAGACAGAAAGCAAGCGATACAAAAAAAGTTGTTACATATATAAGTGTTTAATTTGTTATTCTAAATACATGCAATCTATTCACTGAATTAAAACGTTATGTATGACTTTTCTCAGTAATATCTGGAAGCATTTATTTGATGTTTTGTGTCAACACATATTTACTGCAGAGTACACAAACTTCTGGCAGCTTCTGTCAACGTTTAATTTCAAACTTCTCTGAAAATTAATGACAAACAGCTTGTGATGTTTCCTATTTGTAAGTTAATTTGGATAAAAGCACCTGCTAAATTAATTAATGTCCGTGTAAATATGAATTGTGGTGTATGCAACTTATTTTTTCCAAAGATTAATTAAACTTCCATTTTTTTTTTTTTTTATTAAAGTATATGCACATGAATTTTAAATGTGAACATATTTAAAAAGTGGGGACAAAAAGTATAAATATATATATATATATATATATATATATATATATATATATATATATATATATA
>NW_015505927.1:778513-793327 GCF_001515645.1 Sinocyclocheilus grahami
TATATATATATATATATATATATATATATATATATATATATATATATATATATATATATATATATATATATATATTATGTTGAATTTTATTTATTATGTAATAATACAAATATAACATTATTGATGCATATTGTTATACAATATACAATTACATACTTAATTTTGTGCCTGTAATATTAATTATGATTAATATTATTAATATTATTATTATTATTATTATTATTATTATTATTATTACTATTATTATTATTATTTCAGCAATATACTTTAACATGGGTATTGTTGCCAACCATCGCAGATGGTTACATAAAACACTAATGAGAACGCTGACTTAAAATGTTATAGTTACTGAGATATAAAGCCCATCTGACATCTTCCTAGTGTGACAACTAGCCCCGATCTCTCAATGATTTAATTGCAAAAATATAGACAACATTAAAGACAACTTCCAAAAGTTTTAGTTCTTGAACATTAATATTTAATAATATTTATATCTATTAATATTTAAATACTAGAACATGTTCTATCATGTGTCAGACAATAATACTCACTAACACACAATGGAAGCACCCCCAACTGCTCTCTCCCAAACCAACAGAAGAAGAAAAATCAGTACTGATCTCCAAACAAAAGACATGCAAGATGACACACTTACGGATGCCTACTGCCTCTCAAGTAGAGGCCTCCAGAGATTCCCCGGAGAGCTGAGAGCAACGAGGGAGGGTCTGCTCAGAAATCTGTCAGCCTCTCCAGGATGGCTATTGGCTGACTGGCAAAGAGTTTCTATGACACTTTGATGGAAGCCCTGTGGTGCATGGCATCGGCTCACAAAACGCTGCAGAAAGGCACAGCTTCTCATTATCCAAACACATTATGGCACAGTTCACCTCAGGTTCTGCCTAAAATCAGATTATTAGCCTTGGCGTCCGGTACCAGGGTGACGGCAATACGGCACAACTGTGAATCTGCCGACCTTATGCTGCTTTCCGACACTTTCTTGAGCGGTTGGAAGATCACGATTGCTTGTTAAAAGAATGAAGTCTACCCATTTAGGAGGAAGCCTCATGAGAGGGAGACATGGAGAGGCGATGGGATTCCCCATGGATACATTCTGAGGATTTTGGAATTCAAAGATATAAAAAGAAAGTAGCAGAAAGCAAACAAATGTAAACAGCCATCTGTGGCTGCAGTGGAGCAATACAATATGCATGAACCACTCCACAAATAAACAATCATCTTACATAAAGTTAACCCTGCATTTGAAATAGCTGCATAACTAATCAAAGTTGATCATTCAAACCTATTATCAAAGTTATTGTGGGAAAAAAGATCAGACAAACATTTTTGTAATATTAACAAATAATATGGGGAATAGGTCTATTAATAATCAATTATAATAACAAAATAGAATAATTGCAAAAATGATCCTTTTTCATTTAATTATTTGTATTAATATATGCAAGTTTCTACAATATATTTAGTAGTAGCTTATCAGTGGTGACTGTCATATGGCAGAAATATTATTATACACATATTTATTTTATGTTTAATGCTTATTGTAAAAATAAGACAAAATATGCAGGGGATATATGTTTACCAATATCAAAATCCAATGAATGAATGAATTAACGAACAAACGAACAAATAAACACAAATCAGGCTTTCTTAGAATGTACAATTAAAAAAAAAAAATTATAAAGAAATTATGACTTATAAATAAATTAAGATCAGAATATAAGGCAATCTGTAAAGGTTAAGCACCTACTTTCACTAGCCATTTGTTGAAAAAGAAAATAACTTTCTTATTTATGAAAAAATGCTGCAGGATTTTAATATTCAATTTAGTTTTTGCCAGCTTCATACATTCAGATTAGAATCAGGAAACTCAACCATACAGCTAGCATCTGCTAAAATATGAAATATTGATCATATTTTGGTCTTGTATCATTCATCAGTAGAAGAGCTCAAGTATGTTTTATTCTGCCTGAGGAATTGTTTGTATGTGCGCTTGATTTGTGTTGCTTACACCCTGCACCCTGTTTATCTCTCCTCGGCACCGGACTGTCTTCTCACAGAATAGGGAAAGGATCTAATTAGGCACACAGAGATGTATAAATGCTCCCCGTGTGATGCCATAATGTTGCTGATGGATTTGGGGCCAGACTTGGCTCTCACACAAGCTTTCATTAAAAAACAACAGCATCGCCTTCAGTTATCTGTCTCTTTTCCCACAATGCCACAGGGTTACCATGGAGATGAGGTTGATTGCGCCCTGCTCATGTCAAGTGTGTCACTCTCTAAAAGGATGCTTAAGGTGTTCTAAGTTGTTTTGCTAATTGCAACCACATGCTTTCTCTTCAAAACCCAACCAGATTAGACCAACATTACAATTCAACTAAAAGTCATACAAAACATTAACTAATGGAAACTCATCTTTGAGCAACTTTTGCCGTAGCGGCAAATTTATTATTACAAGTTTATGTAAGATGTCTAGATGATTATAGGATGTCCTAAATGTGGAATATTCCTTTGCATTAAACATACATTTTAAATATGACAATTTCACCATTATATATTTTCTTATTTTTTTTCTTATTATTATATACATATTTATTTTAATATTATATTCATATTTATTAAATGTTTAATGCGTATTGTAAAAATAAGAAAATAGTATGTGAATATAATAATAATAATAATAATAATTATTATTATTATTATTATTATATAATTATTAAAAATATTATTATTATTATTAATAATATGCTTAAATTTCAGACTAAAAGGAAAAATAAATCAATCAAAATGTCAAATATGCCAAACATAAAACAAAAAAATAAGTAAAAATTATTATAAAAATTATAATAAAATAAAATAAATAAAAGCTTGGAATAATTCAGATTTTTCAGCAGCCATTATTCCGGTCTTCAGCGTCACATGCTCCTTTAGAAATGCATAAAAAAATAATTTTAAATTTAGTAAATTTTTTTACAAATTAAACAAATTACGTAAAACACAGTTTTCAGTCAGATCTAATTTAAAATATCATTTTAGACCCTAAGCATAGTTGATTTAATTGGTTGATCAATAAAGTTTTGCTGTAATTTACTTATCTTACAGAAAATATTGGCATATATTTTGTTGTTTTTATTAAGTATATGTTTAATGTTTCAATTTTGCCATCTTTCCATAAATTATATTAGTGATCATTAAGAAAATACATCTTTTCTATTTATTCAGAGGGGGTGTACTCATTTATGCTGTGCACTGTATATATACGTATATATATATATATATATATATATATATATATATATATATATATATATAGTGACTAGGATATGTGAAATGATCTGCAGCATTTCTAGTTTTCTGAATGGTTAAAAGCAACTATTTTCTGCCATTTATAGAGCCTAGGGCTTTCACCGAGATGGGCAATTTTTCAGGACTCCAATTTCAAAGATATCTTTCAGTTAGATGGGACATTTATTCTTGCTATTATTTGTGCTATTCCAAAAATCCCTTACAGAAACTTCAGAGGAAGAATGTAAGGAATGTACTACTGCAAGCAATTAACTGGGTTTCACAGTTGCCAGCCAAGAAATAGACTGTAAACGCCAAAGAAAGCCTTGCACGGAGGTGTGCTGGTGGCTTTTCTGCCAGACACACTGTTGGTGAAATCTCTGTGAAAAAGTAACGAACATCTCCTTTCTCTTCAAGAAAAGATATATATATATATATTATGGATGTGCATCTCATGACTCAGGCCGATACGATACGCATCTCGATGCATAGCCAATGATATGATACGTTAAAGATACATATGAAGCAGCTACCGATGCGATGCGATCCGATACGATTCACCCCTGTTACGATGCAGTGCGATCCGTTTTCGATTCGATTCGATTCGATTCAACACAATGTAATTCGATGCCTAGATCAAGCTTGGTCACTGTGGCAACTTATGCTGGGAAACTAACCTGGTCTAAAGCAGGCTAACGGTCAGGCTAAGCTAAGCTCCTCCACTGACCAGTAGGAACATAATGATATTACCACTGTCTCACAGACTATTATTATTATTATTTTTTTTACAGTTTCTAGCCATGCAGCCTTTCTCTCTGGTTTTATTACAGCTGTACCTTTGATAGTTTGCAGAACAGATAGCAGAACATTAGAACATTCAAATCTAAAATTGCTCTTTAAAGCATTAAAATAACTAAATTAAAAGTTAAAATCACTGAATTAAATATGAAAATAAATAATAAAGAAAATTAAAACATTTTAACTACTATAAGAAACACATATTAACTCATTTGATCTTAGTAATTAGTAGCCTACTAGCTTACATTTAATTTACCTATTACAATAGTCCACTTACAGTTACTGCTATCATAAAAATACACTTTATAAGTAGGTTTACAATTCTACAAAAGACACATTTAGTGTCCAAAAACTGTATATTTTACTCAGAATTATTGCGCTCCTATTCGATTGTGCTCTGTCTGTTTAGTGCGCATGCGCGTGTCAACCCCGCCCACTCCTGACAGCAAAATGGATATGTTTGCATGACTTTCTAACATTTACAGATGAAAAAATATACCTGTGACATGTCAGTTATGCACTGAGGAAAACACAACATCTCAAATGCTTTAAACAGCACAGATATAGGCTATTCGCTGTTTGTCATGGTGGATCGATTTGATCCATGATCGACATTAAGGTCTGCTTAAGAATAAGTGTGCACAAATTAGTGAGGGAATGTGAATTTAATTTGTCGATAATGGAACTGCTTTAGCCCCGATTGATTTGTTAGGTTATTTCAAGTCAGGTTTTGGACTTTAATCCCAGTTTTTCCTTGAGTCTGCGTGGTGTTGTGATGCGTAATATTCACGCAGCAGCAGTGGTGATGAGAGAGTGCGCTTGAGAAACAGTTTAGACAGAAGAAATCAATCTACATATAAAATATTGGTCTCAGATTATTGGTCACTTTCTAAATAATAAAAGTATAGCGTACCCACTAGTAATTATATATAAATAAATTGGGTTTTACTGATGCAACTATGTTAGAAATGATGCATCGCGATATAAATGACAACTTGTAGCCGATGCACACTTTTTAAACCGATGCATCGCATCATTAACTTTTTATGACGATGCATATATAATTTCTCCTGTAAGATGTGATGTTTTTTTTTATATCAAATGAATGCAGTTTTTGTGAGCATAAGAGACTCCTTTCAAAAATATTACAAAAAATCTTACCTCCCCCAGTCTTTTTAACATTATTGTACACAAGACCACACAAAAGGTCTTGGCGATGCTTGACATCTAACTAGCCTAAGGTTGTTTGTTGGTCTTAGCTGGTCTAAACTGGTCTCCCAGCCTGTTCAGTTTGGTCTGTTGGGGATTCATGCACTTTTTAGATCACCAGTACCAGCTAAAAACTCACCTAAACTAGCTGAGACCAGCAAAGCATCTGTTTTAGGTATTTTTCTCCCAGCATGGTTTGAATAAAAAAATTGTAGATGACGTGAAGCATGCATGCAAAACTCAGTTAATACAGCTGCTCGGCTAAAATAACAATGAGATTTGGACTGGTAAGATGAAAAATAAATAAATACATAAAAAAATCTAGCAACAGTGTGCTGACTTGCTTGCATGATTTTCACCCTTTATCAACATGCAGCACACTGATATAGCAAGCAATGTATGTATTCATGAAATCAAAGGCCTCCCCCGATTAAATCTGATTGGTCACAGCCACAGGAGACGCATCTGAGATGCATGTAAATAAATACTAGGTGTAAACAGAAATCTGTGTCCAGACCACCCGAGGCAGATGTTAATACCAGATGTAAACAAAGTAGGGCTGAACGATTAATTGCATTTGCGATAAAATCGCGATATGAAAAAATGCGATTTTTCAACCACAGAGGCTACGATTACACTGTCACGTGACACGCAAGAGTAAAGAGGTGTGTTCAACTTGAAGATCGATCGGTGTATGACATCAAAGTACGGCGAGAGAAAGCACAAGGAGACGTCTGCTTTCTTATAGCTCTCGCAGTACTTTGATGACACACACCGATCGGTCTAAGCAGCGCTGCTTCAAGTTGAACACATCTAATCAGTCTTCAGAGGAAGCATCAAGTTGGCACATGCTATATCAGTGTAGAAAAGAGCATTTGTTTAATCTACCTAATATTGTGCTGATCATACTATACAATGATTTATAGCTTGTCTTTGTTGAATAATACAGAACATAAAGAGCTTTAAAAAATCTCAATTAGATTATTTTCCAAAATCGTTCAGCCCTAAAACAAAGCCACAGATTCATTTAACAGTGATTCCAGCTTTTACAAACACGCCGCATTTCTTCAAAATCAGGTTTATTCTCACACATGAAGGCCATATGAATGTCAGTCAACAGTTTACTAATTTACTCTCTGACTTTATAATCCATAATCTTCATAATTCAGACAAAATCTCATGCTTGAAGAGCATAAATGTTCACACTTCCCACACTGGCAATATTTTCTGAAAGAGACACATCTCACCCACTCAGATAATTGAACACTAAAAGCTAACATTTTTATTGCTTTTGTGTTAGGTCAAGATTTATGTTTCATTCTCATTAGCTAAGTAAAGAGGGGAAACAATACTAATAATCTCTCAGATGCAGTCATCTGAGTTGATCACTTTAATGCTATTTAACCATGAAGAGTAAATTACTTTGTGGTTATGAAGTAGCTGTGCTCAATTAAAGCAGTTTTGAAAGAATGTGAATATTATGAGCTTTTTGTAATATCACTTTCGGTTTACTTCACAATAACAGCAAGATGCGTCTCAACTTGTCAAAGCTAACGCAATAACTCACAGACTTGCAAAGTTCCATTGCGGTCTTTAAAATAAATAATGTCTGAATAAGATATTGTCTAGCCGAGATGAACAGATTAACTGACTACTCAATAATTCTGCTCTGCAGCTATAAAAATATATTAGATTTAATTGGGTTCAAGAAGAGCGCAAACCGAGGCCCATTCTTGATGGTCAAAGTGAAAACGACTGCAAGACAATTTGAGCCTAATTTAATTAAAATGCCCCTAAGTACCACCGGAACTGAGAAGAATTGGAGAAGTGAGTGATTTAGAAATATTACTTCAATCAGCAAAGGGACTCGAGTCTGCAACAAAAGCTTGACATCTTAGAAAATGCCCTTGGTCAAGTTAAATCAAATAGCCTCAGAGTCATTAATCTCATTGTGAAATGTAGTGTAAGAAAAATGTGATATGATGAGATATTAGGAGATATAGCGGAACACGGGGCTAGTAGTCTATATCTCAAAAATTGTATTTTCTCTTGTTGGTTTCAAACGTCAAGCTACACGTGATTAATTACACTACTGTTCAAAAGTTCAGGCTCACCAATAAGGCTTTAAATTGATCAAAAGTGATAATAACAAGAAATGCTTCTTGAGCAAATCAGCATAAAATGATTTCTGAAGGATCATGTGACACTGAAGACTGGAGTAATGGCTCCTGAAAAATCAGCTTTGGATCACAAGAATAAATTACATTAAAAAAATATTCAGATAGAAAACAGTTTCTGCAAACTTTTTTTCAAAATTTTACTGTTTTTGATCAAATAAATACAGCCTTGGTGAGGAAAAAATTAAATAAAAAAACTACTAAACAGTTGTGTGTGTTTGTGTGTGTACACAAGTTACAAGTTGTATATATACTGTATATAAGTTATTTTAAATATATAATTACAAATATTTCACAGTATATCAATTTTTACTGTATGTTTGATCAAATAAATGCTGCCTTGGTGAGTATAAGAGACGACTTTGTTGAAAACAATGGTTGAATTTGTTCTGTTACCTTTTAAAACTTAATACAATTTTGCTAAACAGCCTATGCAAACTAAATGTCTGTTAAATGCAGTTCCACTGTGACAACTTACCCCGTATCAGCTCACATGACTGGGGCATGTAACCACAAAAGGTCAGTGTGTGTTAAATGAACTTGTACATTTAACTTGCAGTACATCTGACATCGGGACATGTTTTAGCACAAGGTCAACGTGTCTTCAGAGATCCTTGATTTATTTTCCTGACGAACAGCGATGGTTAGTTTTAAGGTATGTGCCTAGAAATTGTCTGTAAAATGACAAAAACAAACAAACAAAAAACACTGTACCCTAGGAGAATTATTCATTGGAGTGAGCACCTGGTCACTCCTATTTTTCTGGAAACACAATATGACACAGAAGCAGTGGTAGTGGACAATACACTGTTCCCCCAAAATATACAGGTAAAAGTATTAAATGCAATGCGATATTGATAAAAAAGAAAGAAAAAAATGGCTCGTGGACAGACAGTCCCTGGCACAAACCTGAATAGCGCAGTGAAGTGGGAGTTTAATAATAGAGTCAGAGGCGGCATACGTGCATGAGGGGGGGTTCTGCAGAATGATTAGCTCAGACAGCTTGAGCAGGAGTTGTTGAGCAGTGTGACAGCCTACAGGAAGAAAACTGTTACTTAGTCTGCTTGTTTTGGCCTGAATGCCCTGTAACCTTTTTTCTAGGTGGTAATGGACAGATCATGTGGCAGGTAACAGCGATCTTTCCCCATGCTTCAGGCCCTTCATACACACAGCACAGTGCAAATGTCCTTGATAGTGGGAAATCAGCCCCAGTGAACTGAGTCATGGTCACCGCTCGCTGCAGTGATTTCCTGTTTCAGAGGAAACACCGCAGAACACAGAAAACAATTCTATGATACCTACAGAAATGTCATACATTCACAATGATATAGTTAAAGATTATTAATCTTGAAGTTATATATATATATAGAGAGAGAGAGAGAGAGAGAGAGAGATCAAAATGTATACAGTCAAGTTAAAATTAAAAAGGCATTTTGATCGTGCAAGGTTTAAATCGTTAACTTCATTCGTTAATACACTAAGGGTGAATAAAATTGATTTTCAGTAATGACTTCATATATTTTATTTAATAATGATACAATACTAAACTTTAATAATATAAAAAACACACCCAAATTCATCATGAATGTGTTTTTATTAATATTGCATATTAAACAGTTTTATTAAAATTTAAAAATATTTTATATTCACATAAACTAAATATAGTTGAATATTAATTATAATAATATTAAATACAGTTGTATATTTTAGTTTTAATAATAATAATTATTTACATTAAAGTTTTGGAAAGTTTTATATATTGAAGGTAATCAACCTGTTTATACACACACACACACACACACACACACACACTGTTGGTTATATGAAAAATACTATAATGAATATTATTTAAAGATTAATTATTTCTTTAAATATTTAAATAAATGAATGCCAGTTTAGAATGATATGAGGGAGTAAATATTGAGAGTAAACAATGACAGCATATTCATTTTAGGGTGAAATATTTCATAAAAAAAACATTTGTGTTCTAGATCCTGACAGGTCATCTTGTATAAGCCATTTTTGATTTAGATAATAAGATACAATTTTTACTGTGCTGTTAAAATGCAACACATTGACTTAGTCTGGTGTCACAAAACCTCATCCCTCCCACTGGCAACGAAATACATGTGGATGGTTTTATTATTTGTTCTCTGTGGCCATCAAAGTTAAAGAGGCCATCTTTTAATTAACCATGAGCTTCAGTTTCCTTTCATGAGTATAATATATGTTCAGCGAGAAGCTAGAATAGATATAAAATCAATGTCATAGCAACTGTGTGCTTTTATAAGCACGGCACACACGTACAAAAAGATTGGCATATGTGAATAGCCAAAGGCCTTAATTAGTGAGGTGCTATATAAAATGCTAAGCCCTATTCATAGAACAATGACTAATTGAAAAACGTTGCAATTATTAACACGGAACAGTCAGTGTAGTCATGGAACTTGTTACTTGCCTCACCTGTGATGAAGGCACACTTTCCTATAGCAAGCTCACAACCCATGTGTCCATGAATAATTGCGCTCTAATGATTTCACACGCACAAATGCTGCCTAGAAACCCACATCTGTTGAGTGAATAAGTTTTTGCTCTGATTGAAAGAAAAAAAAAATTGTGAGTACATTACTGACCATAAAGGGGTCATATGATGCGATTAAAATTTGTCCTTTCTCTTTAGAGTATTACAAGCTCTTGGTGCATAAAGAAGATCTGTAAAGTTGCAAAAAACTAAAGTCTCAAATCCAAAAAGATATTATTTATAAAAGTTATGAGTCAGCCATGCCTACTTAAAACGGCTCGTTCTAACACACCCCCACATATCTACGTCGCTATGTGGGAATATTTGCATAACGCCACCCAAATGTTCACACAAAGAAAGAAGGCATAACTTTTATTCTCGCTGTAGTATTGTTGTTGCCGCCGTCATGTCATGAAGGCACTGTGTGCTTCGTTGTGAAAATGAAACTACTTTGTTTGGCCTTCCAAAAGAGGACGATATCTGCTTCGTCATGCCTGGAGCTGATCCGTGCTGGTTGCTGAGGAAATACATCAACTTTGCGCTGTCGATCGCCGAATCGGCTTTCACTGTGGACGAAGCAAAGTCCAGCCCGGAGTCATCACATGTCCTTCCGGACACTCCTTCTTCGAAATCGCCAGCCGCGCCGTTCTCAAGCCCGCCTTTGCTCACTCTAACCCTCCGGCTGTTCCTCACGCTGGCCCCCGGCCTCTGCTCACTGTAGGCCGCCGCCGGTCACTCTGTGTGTGACGCTGTTTCGTTGTAAAAGCGGAACTACTCTGTTTGGTCTTCCAAAAATGGACACAACTAGAAATCAGTGGTTAAGTTATATTTACAACACAGTTCCAGAACAGTTCAACCCAAATATTCAGATGTGTGCAGCACATTTTATGTGCCTTGTTTTATAATGGGTTTTCATGTTTTTGAATCATCGCTCCGGCCGGACACGGCATCAATATGGTGAGTATGGTGAGGGGCATAACATTTCCGTCACACGCTTGAGGTATGAGCTTTGTAAAAATCGACGCGTTTCAGAAAGGCGGGGCATAGAGGAGAAACAATAATGTACAGTATGTGGAAAATAATGTGTTTTTTGAACTTTAAACCGCATAAACACATTTCACACATTTTTAGCAACATCATACGACCCCTTTAAACTTTTTTCTTAAACTTGTTTTCTAAAAGGTACAGTTCACCCGAAAATAATGTTGTCAACCTAAAGTCATTCCAAACCTGTATTTCTGTATACTGAACAAGAAAACAAACATTTTGAACATCATCATAAAACTATATTCCAAGTCTTCTGACACCATAAAACAGCTAGTTCACTGAAAATAATCAGCTTAAATGATTCATTTACAGACAGTTAACAACTCACACATTTCAATCTGATCATCATACAAATCATATGACTTCAGAAGACTTGAAATATATCACACAATTCGAATAGTCAAATTTTAAGCTACTTTATTTATTTGTCCACTATGGACCATAACAGTATGAAAAATATACACTGTAAAAAACAAATCTAAGTTGCAAATAAAACATTTAATAAATATTAATAAATAAAGAAATGTTTTTTTTATTTTATATTTTATTTTTTTTAATTTTATTTATCAGTAGCTTCATGAAGACTCTTCATAAAATGTATTTTGTGTTCCCAAGAAAATTAAACAACAAATGGGTTTGGAATGACATGAGTGTGACTTTTTTTTTTGTGAACAATTCCTTTAATGACATGGAAGAAATTCTAAAAATTCTTCGGAGCTGTGAGATAAAACGTCCGTTAGAGGGGTGGAGGAATGTCTTGACCTTCATTCGGTTTCATGCTACTGCCACCCCGATCTGTTCGTTCATGTTGCTACGGAAACGTGGATAAGGTAGTTTGACAAGGTCAAACTCATGGTCTCATCCATTCATCATCATAAACTCCCAATATAAATAATTCATGATTTTTGCTCTTGAGGAAATCTGTTCCTCCACGAGGCACAATTAAAACCATAATCCCAAGGTTCCTCTGGGGCATATCAAGGCAATGGTGTATCTCCGACCATATTTTAAACCGATGTCATTAAATAACCTTGCCGCTATCTTTGAGTCAGTGGGCTTATTCACCTAGAAATCATGCTGATGCAAAAGTGCTCAAATCAATCATTCACTCAAATACATTAATGAAACCTTACACCAAAAAAAGTCATTATTGACTCACCATCATGGATGAATATGAAAAAAAGAGCTGCATAAGTCTGCATTTATTTGATCAAAACTGCCGTAAAAACACTAAAATTGTGAAATATTATGACAATTAAAAAAAAAGTCATATTTTAAATTGTAATTCATTCCTGTGATGTAAAGCTGAAATTTCAGAATCATTACTCCAGTCTTCAGTATACATACATATACATATATATATATATATATATATATACATATATACTGTATATGTGTGTGTGACCCTGGACCCTGGTCATGAGGGTAAATTTTTCGAAATTGAGATTTATACATAATCTGAAAGCTGAATAAATAAGCTTTACATTGATGTATGGGTAGGACCATTATTATTTATAGTGTGTGACCCTGGACCCTGGACCCATTTTTCGAAATTGAGATTTATACATAATCTGAAAGCTGAATAAATAAGCTTTACATTGATGTATGGGTAGGACCATTATTATTTATAATTTATTTGTTTTTAAGTTATTTGTTAGGATAGGACAATATTTGGCTGAGATACAATGATTTGAAAATCTGGAATCTGAGGGTGCAAAAAAAATAGAAATACTGAGAAAATTGCCTTTAAAGTTGTCCAAATGAAGTTCTTAGCAATGCATATTACTAATCAAAAATTAAGTTTTAATATATTTACAGTAGGAAATGTACAAAATATCTTCATGGAACATTATCTTTACTTAATATCCTAATGATTTTTGGCATAAAAGAAAAATCAATCATTTTGACCCAAACAATGTTTTTTTGGCTATTGTTACAAATATACCCCAGCGACTTAATACTGGTTTTGTGATCCATGTTCACATATATAGTTTATATAGAAAAATACACAAAAGCACATGGGTTTGAAATGACATGATGGTAAATAAATGACAGAATTTTCATTTTTTGCCAAACCATTCCTTTCCCGTCTTTGCTGATGCATCAAGACAAGGAACAGCTTCAATTCTGCAATGGCAGTGCTTTGACGTGTGTGACATGATTTGTGACAGATGGTCCCCAATAAAAGTCAGCTTCCGAGTTTCTTGTCATCACGCTGGGGTTTTTTCCTCAAGCGTTGACAAAGTAATGACAGCATACTCACAAATAGATGCGCTACGACAAAGTGCACAGTTCAAGAATCAGCAACACAACTTTCCACCGACTCTCAGCACACCGACGTTTCAACACATTCTGGTTTCTTAAAGCTATTCTGACTCTAGAGCTATTGTACTCACATGTACCATTTCATCCGGCTAGAAGTGGGAAAATAATAAAGCTTTGACGCCCACCTCTTGAATTGATAGGCATGTTAGGGACAGGACTTGCCCTCCCCTTCTGAAATTGCAGGCATTTCAGCTTTTCAGAGGCATGGGAACCACTTTTAAGCCATCAGTCAAGACAGGTTTAGTGACTTACAGCAGGTGTTGTTTGCTTGTTCTCTCACCCTGTCCTTTCTACTTATTGTCTCTCTCTCTTCATCTATTTTCTTTTCTCTCTACCCATGTGCTTCAGAAAAAAAGGCTTTTGGACTGCCGATAAAAAAATGTTTCTTTTGAGCATTCATCCCGTACTGTTCTGTCTGTGAGCCATTGTGTTGTAATTATAGAGCTGTGTCTGATATCTTCCTGATAAACCACAAGCGCTCCTCTTGCATCCCTTCAACATTAAACTGCGTTATCCATTAGCAGGATTTCAGCCACTGTGAAATGTGACAAATGTTGCGGGATAATTGTTTTAACATCCTCTCACTAAGAAAAAAAATTATCTGAATTATCAGAGATGGAGATAATAACGACTAGACAGATCCACTTCTCGAAAATACAATTATGCGTTGGATGATGCAAATAATATTAATAATAATAATAATTCATTACATTTATATAGCGCTTTTTTCTTTTCTGAGTAATAAAAAAAAAATATATATATGCTGTTTTTATTAATGTATAACAA
The DNA here is from genome assembly GCF_001515645.1 of Sinocyclocheilus grahami. Classification (NCBI taxonomy): domain Eukaryota; kingdom Metazoa; phylum Chordata; class Actinopteri; order Cypriniformes; family Cyprinidae; genus Sinocyclocheilus; species Sinocyclocheilus grahami. The sequence continues at coordinate 792,680 of NW_015505927.1, forward strand.
CACTAGCTACACCTGTTCACCTGTAGCTGTTAGCGGCATCCACAGAACTAGGGGGTTGTGACCCACAAATGGGTCATCCCGGACTACATATACCAGCATCCATTGCACTGATTAGACACACAGCTTCTGCCAATCACACACCCTACATAAGCCGTGGACTTCCTCTCTCTCACTGCCGAGTATTGTTAGCATTATCGCTGTCTTCACGCAGCTACACTACGGCGCCTGTTCGTTAGCCATTGTTTATTTTTTTTCCAAGTCCTAGTCTCAGTCTAGTTTTGTCTTGCCTGTTTTCCGGTCATTTGATTCTCGCCTGTGTATATTGGATTACCCGTTTGCCTGACCCTGTCTTGGATACTGTTTGCCCCAGCCTGGACTATTGCTCGTGTTTACAGATTACCCCTTTTGTCAAGCCCTCCGGATTTTGTTCGCTGATCGATGACCAACGCTTGCTCTAGGAATACACTTTGTCTTGCCTCATTCATGACTGTTTGCTGATTACTGACCCATGCCTGTTTGTGACCACGCCTTTGAATAAAGCTTTGCATATGGATCCGCACGCTTCCTCTGTTCCTTCCGTAATAGCTACCTTTCAAAATGCTTTTTTTTTTTTTTTACATTTGAATGAAGTCTATTATGCTCACCAAG